>NW_026988714.1:0-85513 GCF_030222135.1 Aotus nancymaae
TGTAAGAAACAGCAGTAAGCACAGGGAAATATCTGCTTCTAAATTCAAAACGCAGCTATCTAACAGAACGGTTGTCAATGTGTGCACTCAACTTCCAGAGTTAAACCCGTGTGTGGATTCAGCAGTCTGCAAACACTTTCTCTGCAGAGTCCCAAAACTGGCGTTTTCAGCCCATTACCGGCATATGGAAGAAACAGCAGTAAGCACAGGGAAATATCTGCTTCTAAATCCAAAACGCAGCTATCTAACAGAACGGTTGTCAATGTGTGCACTCAACTTCCAGAGTTAAACCCGTGTGTGGATTCAGCAGTCTGCAAACACTTTCTCTGCAGAGTCCCAAAACAGGCGTTTTGAGCCCTTTACCGGCATATGGAAGAAACGGCAGTAAGCACAGGGAAATATCTGCTTCTAAATCCAAAACGCAGCTATCTAACAGAACGGTTGTCAATGTGTGCACTCAACTTCCAGAGTTAAACCAGTGTGTGGATTCAGCAGTCTGCAAACCGTTTCTCTGCAGAGTCCCAAAACAGTCGTTTTCAGCCCTTTACCGGCATATGGAAGAAACAGCAGTAAGCCCAGGGAAATATCTGCTTCTAAATCCAAAACGCAGCTATCTAACAGAACGGTTGTCAATGTGTGCACTCAACTTCCAGAGTTAAACCCGTGTGTGTATTCAGCAGTCTGCAAACCCTTTCTCTGCAGAGTCCCAAAACAGTCGTTTTCAGCCCATTACCGGAATATGGAAGAAACAGCAGTAAGCACAGGGAAATATCTGCTTCTAAATCCAAAACGCAGCTATCTAACAGAACGGTTGTCAATGTGTGCACTCAACTTCCAGAGTTAAACCCGTGTGTGGATTCAGCAGTCTGCAAACACTTTCTCTGCAGAGTCCCAAAACAGGCGTTTTCAGCCCATTACCGGCATATGGAAGAAACAGCAGTAAGCACAGGGAAATATCTGCTTCTAAATCCAAAACGCAGCTATCTAACAGAACAGTTGTCAATGTGTGCACTCAACTTCCAGAGTTAAACCCGTGTGTGGATTCAGCAGTCTGCAAACACTTTCTCTGCAGAGTCCCAAAACAGGCGTTTTTAGCCCATTACCGGCATATGGAAGAAACGGCAGTAAGCACAGGGAAATATCTGCTTCTAAATCCAAAACGCAGCTATCTAACAGAACGGTTGTCAATGTGTGCACTCAACTTCCAGAGTTAAACCCGTGTGTGGATTCAGCAGTCTGCAAACCCTTTCTCTGCAGAGTCCCAAAACAGGCGTTTTCAGCCCTTTACCGGCATATGTAAGAAACAGCAGTAAGCACAGGGAAATATCTGCTTCTAAATCCAAAACGCAGCTATCTAACAGAACGGTTGTCAATGTGTGCACTCAACTTCCAGAGTTAAACCCGTGTGTGGATTCAGCAGTCTGCAAACACTTTCTCTGCAGAGTCCCAAAACAGGCGTTTTCAGCCCATTACCGGCATATGGAAGAAACAGCAGTAAGCACAGGGAAATATCTGCTTCTAAATCCAAAACGCAGCTATCTAACAGAACGGTTGTCAATGTGTGCACTCAACTTCCAGAGTTAAACCCGTGTGTGGATTCAGCAGTCTGCAAACACTTTCTCTGCAGAGTCCCAAAACAGGCGTTTTCAGCCCTTTCCGGCATATGGAAGAAACAGCAGTAAGCCCAGGGAAATATCTGCTTCTAAATCCAAAACGCAGCTATCTAACAGAACGGTTGTCAATGTGTGCACTCAACTTCCAGAGTTAAACCCGTGTGTGGATTCAGCAGTCTGCAAACACTTTCTCTGCAGAGTCCCAAAACAGGCGTTTTCAGCCCATTACCGGCATATGGAAGAAACAGCAGTAAGCACAGGGAAATATCTGCTTCTAAATCCAAAACGCAGCTATCTAACAGAACGGTTGTCAATGTGTGCACTCAACTTCCAGAGTTAAACCCGTGTGTGGATTCAGCAGTCTGCAAACACTTTCTCTGCAGAGTCCCAAAACAGGCGTTTTCAGCCCATTACCGGCATATGGAAGAAACAGCAGTAAGCACAGGGAAATATCTGCTTCTAAATCCAAAACGCAGCTATCTAACAGAACGGTTGTCAATGTGTGCACTCAACTTCCAGAGTTAAACCCTTGTGTGGATTCAGGAGTCTGCAAACACTTTCTCTGCAGAGTCCCAAAACAGGCGTTTTCAGACCATTACTGGCATATGGAAGAAACAGCAGTAAGCCCAGGGAAATATCTGCTTCTAAATCCAAAACGCAGCTATCTAACAGAACGGTTGTCAATGTGTGCACTCAACTTCCAGAGTTAAACCCGTGTGTGGATTCAGCAGTCTGCAAACACTTTCTCTGCAGAGTCCCAAAACAGGCGTTTTCAGCCCATTACCGGCATATGGAAGAAACAGCAGTAAGCACAGGGAAATATCTGGTTCTAAATCCAAAAAGCAGCTATCTAACAGAACGGTTGTCAATGTGTGCACTCAACTTCCAGAGTTAAACCAGCGTGTGGATTCAGCAGTCTGCAAACCCTTTCTCTGCAGAGTCCCAAAACAGGCGTTTTCATCCCTTTACCGGCATATGTAAGAAACAGCAGTAAGCACAGGGAAATATCAGCTTCTAAATCCAAAACGCAGCTATCTAACAGAACGGTTGTCAATGTGTGCACTCAACTTCCAGAGTTAAACCCGTGTGTGGATTCAGCAGTCTGCAAACACTTTCTCTGCAGAGTCCCCAAACTGGCGTTTTCAGCCCATTACCGGCATATGGAAGAAACAGCAGTAAGCACAGGGAAATATCTGCTTCTAAATCCAAAACGCAGCTATCTAACAGAACGGTTGTCAATGTGTGCACTCAACTTCCAGAGTTAAACCCGTGTGTGGATTCAGCAGTCTGCAAACACTTTCTCTGCAGAGTCCCAAAACAGGCGTTTTCAGCCCATTACTGGCATATGGAAGAAACAGCAGTAAGCCCAGGGAAATATCTGCTTCTAAATCCAAAACGCAGCTATCTAACAGAACGGTTGTCAATGTGTGCACTCAACTTCCAGAGTTAAACCCGTGTGTGGATTCAGCAGTCTGCAAACACTTTCTCTGCAGAGTCCCAAAACAGGCGTTTTCAGCCCATTACCGGCATATGGAAGAAACAGCAGTAAGCACTGGGAAATATCTGCTTCTAAATCCAAAACGCAGCTATCTAACAGAACGGTTGTCAATGTGTGCACTCAACTTCCAGAGTTAAACCCGTGTGTGGATTCAGCAGTCTGCAAACACTTTCTCTGCAGAGTCCCAAAAAAGGCGTTTTCAGCCCATTACCGGCATATGGAAGAAACGGCAGTAAGCACAGGGAAATATCTGCTTCTAAATCCAAAACGCAGCTATCTAACAGAACGGTTGTCAATGTGTGCACTCAACTTCCAGAGTTAAACCCGTGTGTGGATTCAGCAGTCTGCAAACACTTTCTCTGCAGAGTCCCAAAACAGGCGTTTTCAGCCCTTTACCGGCATATGGAAGAAACAGCAGTAAGCCCAGGGAAATATCTGCTTCTAAATCCAAAACGCAGCTATCTAACAGAACGGTTGTCAATGTGTGCACTCAACTTCCAGAGTTAAACCCGTGTGTGGATTCAGCAGTCTGCAAACACTTTCTCTGCAGAGTCCCAAAACAGGCGTTTTCAGCCCATTACCGGCATATGGAAGAAACAGCAGTAAGCACAGGGAAATATCTGGTTCTAAATCCAAAACGCAGCTATCTAACAGAACGGTTGTCAATGTGTGCACTCAACTTCCAGAGTTAAACCCGTGTGTGGATTCAGCAGTCTGCAAACACTTTCTCTGCAGAGTCCCAAAACAGGCGTTTTCAGCCCATTACCGGCATATGGAAGAAACAGCAGTAAGCACTGGGAAATATCTGCTTCTAAATCCAAAACGCAGCTATCTAACAGAACGGTTGTCAATGTGTGCACTCAACTTCCAGAGTTAAACCCGTGTGTGGATTCAGCAGTCTGCAAACACTTTCTCTGCAGAGTCCCAAAACAGGCGTTTTCAGCCCATTACCGGCATATGGAAGAAACAGCAGTAAGCACAGGGAAATATCTGGTTCTAAATCCAAAACGCAGCTATCTAACAGAACGGTTGTCAATGTGTGCACTCAACTTCCAGAGTTAAACCCGTGTGTGGATTCAGCAGTCTGCAAACACTTTCTCTGCAGAGTCCCAAAACAGGCGTTTTCAGCCCATTACCGGCATATGGAAGAAACAGCAGTAAGCACAGGGAAATATCTGCTTCTAAATCCAAAAAGCAGCTATCTAACAGAACGGTTGTCAATGTGTGCACTCAACTTCCAGAGTTAAACCCGTGTGTGGATTCAGCAGTCTGCAAACACTTTCTCTGCAGAGTCCCAAAACAGGCGTTTTCAGCCCATTACCGGCATATGGAAGAAACAGCAGTAACCCCAGGGAAATATCTGCTTCTAAATCCAAAACGCAGCTATCTAACAGAACGGTTGTCAATGTGTGCACTCAACTTCCAGAGTTAAACCAGTGTGTGGATTCAGCAGTCTGCAAACACTTTCTCTGCAGAGTCCCAAAACAGGCGTTTTCAGCCCATTACCGGCATATGGAAGAAACGGCAGTAAGCACAGGGAAATATCTGCTTCTAAATCCAAAACACAGCTATCTAACAGAACGGTTGTCAATGTGTGCACTCAACTTCCAGAGTTAAACCAGCGTGTGGATTCAGCAGTCTGCAAACCCTTTCTCTGCAGAGTCCCAAAACAGGCGTTTTCAGCCCTTTACCGGCATATGTAAGAAACAGCAGTAAGCACAGGGAAATATCTGCTTCTAAATCCAAAACGCAGCTATCTAACAGAACGGTTGTCAATGTGTGCACTCAACTTCCAGAGTTAAACCCATGTGTGGATTCAGCAGTCTGCAAACACTTTCTCTGCAGAGTCCCAAAACAGGCGTTTTCAGCCCATTACCGGCATATGGAAGAAACAGCAGTAAGCACAGGGAAATATCTGCTTCTAAATCCAAAACGCAGCTATCTAACAGAACGGTTGTCAATGTGTGCACTCAACTTCCAGAGTTAAACCCGTGTGTGGATTCAGCAGTCTGCAAACACTTTCTCTGCAGAGTCCCAAAACAGGCGTTTTCAGCCCTTTACGGGCATATGGAAGAAACGGCAGTAAGCACAGGGAAATATCTGCTTCTAAATCCAAAACGCAGCTATCTAACAGAACGGTTGTCAATGTGTGCACTCAACTTCCAGAGTTAAACCAGTGTGTGGATTCAGCAGTCTGCAAACCCTTTCTCTGCAGAGTCCCAAAACAGTCGTTTTCAGCCCTTTACCGGCATATGGAAGAAACAGCAGTAAGCACAGGGAAATATCTGCTTCTAAATCCAAAACGCAGCTATCTAACAGAACGGTTGTCAATGTGTGCACTCAACTTCCAGAGTTAAACCCGTGTGTGTATTCAGCAGTCTGCAAACCCTTTCTCTGCAGAGTCCCAAAACAGTCGTTTTCAGCCCATTACCGGCATATGGAAGAAACAGCAGTAAGCCCAGGGAAATATCTGCTTCTAAATCCAAAACGCAGCTATCTAACAGAACGGTTGTCAATGTGTGCACTCAACTTCCAGAGTTAAACCCGTGTGTGGATTAAGCAGTCTGCAAAAACTTTCTCTGCAGAGTCCCAAAACAGGCGTTTTCAGCCCATTACCGGCATATGGAAGAAACAGCAGTAAGCACAGGGAAATATCTGCTTCTAAATCCAAAACGCAGCTATCTAACAGAACGGTTGTCAATGTGTGCACTCAACTTCCAGAGTTAAACCCGTGTGTGGATTCAGCAGTCTGCAAACACTTTCTCTGCAGAGTCCCAAAACAGGCGTTTTCAGCCCATTACCGGCATATGGAAGAAACAGCAGTAAGCACAGGGAAATATCTGCTTCTAAATCCAAAACGCAGCTATCTAACAGAACGGTTGTCAATGTGTGCACTCAACTTCCAGAGTTAAACCCGTGTGTGGATTCAGCAGTCTGCAAACATCTTCTCTGCAGAGTCCCAAAACAGGCGTTTTCAGCCCATTACCGGCATATGGAAGAAACGGCAGTAAGCACAGGGAAATATCTGCTTCTAAATCCAAAACGCAGCTATCTAACAGAACGGTTGTCAATGTGTGCACTCAACTTCCAGAGTTAAACCCGTGTGTGTATTCAGCAGTCTGCAAACCCTTTCTCTGCAGAGTCCCAAAACAGGCGTTTTCAGCCCTTTACCGGCATATGGAAGAAACAGCAGTAAGCCCAGGGAAATATCTGCTTCTAAATCCAAAACGCAGCTATCTAACAGAACGGTTGTCAATGTGTGCACTCAACTTCCAGAGTTAAACCCATGTGTGGATTCAGCAGTCTGCAAACACTTTCTCTGCAGAGTCCCAAAACAGGCGTTTTCAGCCCATTACCGGCATATGGAAGAAACAGCAGTAAGCACAGGGAAATATCTGCTTCTAAATCCAAAACGCAGCTATCTAACAGAACGGTTGTCAATGTGTGCGCTCAACTTCCAGAGTTAAACCCTTGTGTGGATTCAGGAGTCTGCAAACACTTTCTCTGCAGAGTCCCAAATCAGGCGTTTTCAGCCCTTTCCGGCATATGGAAGAAACAGCAGTAAGCCCAGGGAAATATCTGCTTCTAAATCCAAAACGCAGCTATCTAACAGAACGGTTGTAAATGTGTGCACTCAACTTCCAGAGTTAAACCCGTGTGTGGATTCAGCAGTCTGCAAACACTTTCTCTGCAGAGTCCCAAAACAGGCGTTTTCAGCCCATTACCGGCATATGGAAGAAACAGCAGTAAGCACAGGGAAATATCTGCTTCTAAATCCAAAAAGCAGCTATCTAACAGAACGGTTGTCAATGTGTGCACTCAACTTCCAGAGTTAAACCCGTGTGTGGATTCAGCAGTCTGCAAACACTTTCTCTGCAGAGTCCCAAAACAGGCGTTTTCAGCCCATTACCGGCATATGGAAGAAACAGCAGTAACCCCAGGGAAATATCTGCTTCTAAATCCAAAACGCAGCTATCTAACAGAACGGTTGTCAATGTGTGCACTCAACTTCCAGAGTTAAACCAGTGTGTGGATTCAGCAGTCTGCAAACACTTTCTCTGCAGAGTCCCAAAACAGGCGTTTTCAGCCCATTACCGGCATATGGAAGAAACGGCAGTAAGCACAGGGAAATATCTGCTTCTAAATCCAAAACACAGCTATCTAACAGAACGGTTGTCAATGTGTGCACTCAACTTCCAGAGTTAAACCAGCGTGTGGATTCAGCAGTCTGCAAACCCTTTCTCTGCAGAGTCCCAAAACAGGCGTTTTCAGCCCTTTACCGGCATATGTAAGAAACAGCAGTAAGCACAGGGAAATATCTGCTTCTAAATCCAAAACGCAGCTATCTAACAGAACGGTTGTCAATGTGTGCACTCAACTTCCAGAGTTAAACCCGTGTGTGGATTCAGCAGTCTGCAAACACTTTCTCTGCAGAGTCCCAAAACAGGCGTTTTCAGTCCATTACCGGCATATAGAAGAAACAGCAGTAAGCACAGGGAAATATCTGCTTCTAAATCCAAAACGCAGCTATCTAACAGAACGGTTATCAATGTGTGCACTCAACTTCCAGAGTTAAACCCGTGTGTGGATTCAGCAGTCTGCAAACACTTTCTCTGCAGAGTCCCAAAACAGTCGTTTTCAGCCCTTTACCGGCATATGGAAGAAACGGCAGTAAGCACAGGGAAATATCTGCTACTAAATCCAAAACGCAGCTATCTAACAGAACGGTTGTCAATGTGTGCACTCAACTTCCAGAGTTAAACCCGTGTGTGGATTCAGCAGTCTGCAAACACTTTCTCTGCAGAGTCCCAAAACAGGCGTTTTCAGTCCATTACCGGAATATGGAAGAAACAGCAGTAAGCACAGGGAAATATCTGCTTCTAAATCCAAAACGCAGCTATCTAACAGAACGGTTGTCAATGTGTGCACTCAACTTCCAGAGTTAAACCCGTGTGTGGATTCAGCAGTCTGCAAACACTTTCTCTGCAGAGTCCCAAAACAGGCGTTTTCAGCCCACTACCGGCATATGGAAGAAACAGCAGTAAGCACTGGGAAATATCTGCTTCTAAATCCAAAACGCAGCTATCTAACAGAACGGTTGTCAATGTGTGCACTCAACTTCCAGAGTTAAACCCGTGTGTGGATTCGGCAGTCTGCAAACATCTTCTCTGCAGAGTCCCAAAACAGGCGTTTTCAGCCCATTACCGGCATATGGAAGAAACGGCAGTAAGGACAGGGAAATATCTGCTTCTAAATCCAAAACGCAGCTATCTAACAGAACGGTTGTCAATGTGTGCACTCAACTTCCAGAGTTAAACCCGTGTGTGGATTCAGCAGTCTGCAAACACTTTCTCTGCAGAGTCCCAAAACAGGCGTTTTCAGCCCTTTACCGGCATATGGAAGAAACAGCAGTAAGCACAGGGAAATATCTGCTTCTAAATCCAAAACGCAGCTATCTTACAGAACGGTTGTCAATGTGTGCACTCAACTTCCAGAGTTAAACCCGTGTGTGGATTCAGCAGTCTGCAAACACTTTCTCTGCAGAGTCCCAAAACAGGCGTTTTCAGCCCTTTACCGGCATATGGAAGAAACAGCAGTAAGCACAGGGAAATATCTGCTTCTAAATCCAGAAAGCAGCTATCAAACAGAACGGTTATCAATGTGTTCACTCAACTTCCAGAGTTAAACCCGTGTGTGGATTCATCAGTCTGCATACACTTTCTCTGCAGAGTCCCAAAACAGGCGTTTTCAGCCCTTTACCGGCATATGGAAGAAACAGCAGTAACCCCAGGGAAATATCTGCTTCTAAATCCAAAACGCAGCTATCTAACAGAACGGTTGTCAATGTGTGCACTCAACTTCCAGAGTTAAACCCGTGTGTGGATTCAGCAGTCTGCAAACACTTTCTCTGCAGAGTCCCAAAGCAGGCGTTTTCAGCCCATTACCGGCATATGGAAGAAACAGCAGTAAGCACAGGGAAATAACTGCTTCTAAATCCAAAACGCAGCTATCTAACCGAACGGTTGTCAATGTGTGCACTCAACTTCCAGAGTTAAACCCGTGTTTGGATTCAGCAGTCTGCAAACATCTTCTCTGCAGAGTCCCAAAACAGGCTTTTTCAGCCCATTACCGGCATATGGAAGAAACGGCAGTAAGCACAGGGAAATATCTGCTTCTAAATCCAAAATGCAGCTATCTAACAGAACGGTTGTCAATGTGTGCACTCAACTTCCAGAGTTAAACCCGTGTGTGGATTCAGCAGTCTGCAAACACTTTCTCTGCAGAGTCCCAAAACAGGCGTTTTCAGCCCTTTACCGGCATATGGAAGAAACAGCAGTAAGCCCAGGGAAATATCTGCTTCTAAATCCAAAACGCAGCTATCTAACAGAACGGTTGTCAATGTGTGCACTCAACTTCCAGAGTTAAACCCGTGTGTGGATTCAGCAGTCTGCAAACACTTTCTCTGCAGAGTCCCCAAACAGGCGTTTTCAGCCCATTACCGGCATATGGAAGAAACGGCAGTAAGCACAGGGAAATATCTGCTTCTAAATCCAAAACGCAGCTATCTAACAGAACGGTTGTCAATGTGTGCACTCAACTTCCAGAGTTAAACCCGTGTGTGGATTCAGGAGTCTGCAAACACTTTCTCTGCAGAGTCCCAAAACAGGCGTTTTCAGACCATTACCGGCATATGGAAGAAACAGCAGTAAGCCCAGGGAAATATCTGCTTCTAAATCCAAAACGCAGCTATCTAACAGAACGGTTGTCAATGTGTGCACTCAACTTCCAGAGTTAAAACCGTGTGTGGATTCAGCAGTCTGCAAACACTT
The DNA here is from genome assembly GCF_030222135.1 of Aotus nancymaae. Lineage (NCBI taxonomy): Eukaryota > Metazoa > Chordata > Mammalia > Primates > Aotidae > Aotus > Aotus nancymaae. Next base: position 9,942 of record NW_026988714.1, read on the forward strand.
TCTCTGCAGAGTCCCAAAACAGGCGTTTTCAGCCCATTACCGGCATATGGAAGAAACAGCAGTAAGCACAGGGAAATATCTGCTTCTAAATCCAAAAAGCAGCTATCTAACAGAACGGTTGTCAATGTGTGCACTCAACTTCCAGAGTTAAACCCGTGTGTGGATTCAGCAGTCTGCAAACACTTTCTCTGCAGAGTCCCAAAACAGGCGTTTTCAGCCCATTACCGGCATATGGAAGAAACAGCAGTAACCCCAGGGAAATATCTGCTTCTAAATCCAAAACGAAGCTATCTAACAGAACGGTTGTCAATGTGTGCACTCAACTTCCAGAGTTAAACCCGTGTGTGGATTCAGCAGTCTGCAAACACTTTCTCTGCAGAGTCCCAAAACAGGCGTTTTCAGCCCATTATCGGCATATGGAAGAAACGGCAGTAAGCACAGGGAAATATCTGCTTCTAAATCCAAAACACAGCTATCTAACAGAACGGTTGTCAATGTGTGCACTCAACTTCCAGAGTTAAACCAGCGTGTGGATTCAGCAGTCTGCAAACCCTTTCTCTGCAGAGTCCCAAAACAGGCGTTTTCAGCCCTTTACCGGCATATGTAAGAAACAGCAGTAAGCACAGGGAAATATCTGCTTCTAAATTCAAAACGCAGCTATCTAACAGAACGGTTGTCAATGTGTGCACTCAACTTCCAGAGTTAAACCCGTGTGTGGATTCAGCAGTCTGCAAACACTTTCTCTGCAGAGTCCCAAAACTGGCGTTTTCAGCCCATTACCGGCATATGGAAGAAACAGCAGTAAGCACAGGGAAATATCTGCTTCTAAATCCAAAACGCAGCTATCTAACAGAACGGTTGTCAATGTGTGCACTCAACTTCCAGAGTTAAACCCGTGTGTGGATTCAGCAGTCTGCAAACACTTTCTCTGCAGAGTCCCAAAACAGGCGTTTTGAGCCCTTTACCGGCATATGGAAGAAACGGCAGTAAGCACAGGGAAATATCTGCTTCTAAATCCAAAACGCAGCTATCTAACAGAACGGTTGTCAATGTGTGCACTCAACTTCCAGAGTTAAACCAGTGTGTGGATTCAGCAGTCTGCAAACCGTTTCTCTGCAGAGTCCCAAAACAGTCGTTTTCAGCCCTTTACCGGCATATGGAAGAAACAGCAGTAAGCACAGGGAAATATCTGCTTCTAAATCCAAAACGCAGCTATCTAACAGAACGGTTGTCAATGTGTGCACTCAACTTCCAGAGTTAAACCCGTGTGTGGATTCAGCAGTCTGCAAACCCTTTCTCTGCAGAGTCCCAAAACAGTCGTTTTCAGCCCATTACCGGAATATGGAAGAAACAGCAGTAAGCACAGGGAAATATCTGCTTCTAAATCCAAAACGCAGCTATCTAACAGAACGGTTGTCAATGTGTGCACTCAACTTCCAGAGTTAAACCCGTGTGTGGATTCAGCAGTCTGCAAACACTTTCTCTGCAGAGTCCCAAAACAGGCGTTTTCAGCCCATTACCGGCATATGGAAGAAACAGCAGTAAGCACAGGGAAATATCTGCTTCTAAATCCAAAACGCAGCTATCTAACAGAACAGTTGTCAATGTGTGCACTCAACTTCCAGAGTTAAACCCGTGTGTGGATTCAGCAGTCTGCAAACACTTTCTCTGCAGAGTCCCAAAACAGGCGTTTTCAGCCCTTTCCGGCATATGGAAGAAACAGCAGTAAGCCCAGGGAAATATCTGCTTCTAAATCCAAAACGCAGCTATCTAACAGAACGGTTGTCAATGTGTGCACTCAACTTCCAGAGTTAAACCCGTGTGTGGATTCAGCAGTCTGCAAACACTTTCTCTGCAGAGTCCCAAAACAGGCGTTTTCAGCCCATTACCGGCATATGGAAGAAACAGCAGTAAGCACAGGGAAATATCTGCTTCTAAATCCAAAACGCAGCTATCTAACAGAACGGTTGTCAATGTGTGCACTCAACTTCCAGAGTTAAACCCGTGTGTGGATTCAGCAGTCTGCAAACACTTTCTCTGCAGAGTCCCAAATCAGGCGTTTTCAGCCCTTTCCGGCATATGGAAGAAACAGCAGTAAGCCCAGGGAAATATCTGCTTCTAAATCCAAAACGCAGCTATCTAACAGAACGGTTGTCAATGTGTGCACTCAACTTCCAGAGTTAAACCCGTGTGTGGATTCAGCAGTCTGCAAACACTTTCTCTGCAGAGTCCCAAAACAGGCGTTTTCAGCCCATTACCGGCATATGGAAGAAACAGCAGTAAGCACAGGGAAATATCTGCTTCTAAATCCAAAACGCAGCTATCTAACAGAACGGTTGTCAATGTGTGCACTCAACTTCCAGAGTTAAACCCGTGTGTGGATTCAGCAGTCTGCAAACACTTTCTCTGCAGAGTCCCAAAACAGGCGTTTTCAGCCCATTACCGGCATATGGAAGAAACAGCAGTAAGCACAGGGAAATATCTGCTTCTAAATCCAAAACGCAGCTATCTAACAGAACGGTTGTCAATGTGTGCACTCAACTTCCAGAGTTAAACCCTTGTGTGGATTCAGGAGTCTGCAAACACTTTCTCTGCAGAGTCCCAAAACAGGCGTTTTCAGACCATTACTGGCATATGGAAGAAACAGCAGTAAGCCCAGGGAAATATCTGCTTCTAAATCCAAAACGCAGCTATCTAACAGAACGGTTGTCAATGTGTGCACTCAACTTCCAGAGTTAAACCCGTGTGTGGATTCAGCAGTCTGCAAACACTTTCTCTGCAGAGTCCCAAAACAGGCGTTTTCAGCCCATTACCGGCATATGGAAGAAACAGCAGTAAGCACAGGGAAATATCTGCTTCTAAATCCAAAAAGCAGCTATCTAACAGAACGGTTGTCAATGTGTGCACTCAACTTCCAGAGTTAAACCAGCGTGTGGATTCAGCAGTCTGCAAACCCTTTCTCTGCAGAGTCCCAAAACAGGCGTTTTCATCCCTTTACCGGCATATGTAAGAAACAGCAGTAAGCACAGGGAAATATCAGCTTCTAAATCCAAAACGCAGCTATCTAACAGAACGGTTGTCAATGTGTGCACTCAACTTCCAGAGTTAAACCCGTGTGTGGATTCAGCAGTCTGCAAACACTTTCTCTGCAGAGTCCCCAAACTGGCGTTTTCAGCCCATTACCGGCATATGGAAGAAACAGCAGTAAGCACAGGGAAATATCTGCTTCTAAATCCAAAACGCAGCTATCTAACAGAACGGTTGTCAATGTGTGCACTCAACTTCCAGAGTTAAACCCGTGTGTGGATTCAGCAGTCTGCAAACACTTTCTCTGCAGAGTCCCAAAACAGGCGTTTTCAGCCCATTACTGGCATATGGAAGAAACAGCAGTAAGCCCAGGGAAATATCTGCTTCTAAATCCAAAACGCAGCTATCTAACAGAACGGTTGTCAATGTGTGCACTCAACTTCCAGAGTTAAACCCGTGTGTGGATTCAGCAGTCTGCAAACACTTTCTCTGCAGAGTCCCAAAACAGGCGTTTTCAGCCCATTACCGGCATATGGAAGAAACAGCAGTAAGCACTGGGAAATATCTGCTTCTAAATCCAAAACGCAGCTATCTAACAGAACGGTTGTCAATGTGTGCACTCAACTTCCAGAGTTAAACCCGTGTGTGGATTCAGCAGTCTGCAAACACTTTCTCTGCAGAGTCCCAAAAAAGGCGTTTTCAGCCCATTACCGGCATATGGAAGAAACGGCAGTAAGCACAGGGAAATATCTGCTTCTAAATCCAAAACGCAGCTATCTAACAGAACGGTTGTCAATGTGTGCACTCAACTTCCAGAGTTAAACCCGTGTGTGGATTCAGCAGTCTGCAAACACTTTCTCTGCAGAGTCCCAAAACAGGCGTTTTCAGCCCTTTACCGGCATATGGAAGAAACAGCAGTAAGCCCAGGGAAATATCTGCTTCTAAATCCAAAACGCAGCTATCTAACAGAACGGTTGTCAATGTGTGCACTCAACTTCCAGAGTTAAACCCGTGTGTGGATTCAGCAGTCTGCAAACACTTTCTCTGCAGAGTCCCAAAACAGGCGTTTTCAGCCCATTACCGGCATATGGAAGAAACAGCAGTAAGCACAGGGAAATATCTGGTTCTAAATCCAAAACGCAGCTATCTAACAGAACGGTTGTCAATGTGTGCACTCAACTTCCAGAGTTAAACCCGTGTGTGGATTCAGCAGTCTGCAAACACTTTCTCTTCAGAGTCCCAAAACAGGCGTTTTCAGCCCATTACCGGCATATGGAAGAAACAGCAGTAAGCACTGGGAAATATCTGCTTCTAAATCCAAAACGCAGCTATCTAACAGAACGGTTGTCAATGTGTGCACTCAACTTCCAGAGTTAAACCCGTGTGTGGATTCAGCAGTCTGCAAACACTTTCTCTGCAGAGTCCCAAAACAGGCGTTTTCAGCCCATTACCGGCATATGGAAGAAACAGCAGTAAGCACAGGGAAATATCTGGTTCTAAATCCAAAACGCAGCTATCTAACAGAACGGTTGTCAATGTGTGCACTCAACTTCCAGAGTTAAACCCGTGTGTGGATTCAGCAGTCTGCAAACACTTTCTCTGCAGAGTCCCAAAACAGGCGTTTTCAGCCCATTACCGGCATATGGAAGAAACGTCAGTAAGCACAGGGAAATATCTGCTTCTAAATCCAAAACGCAGCTATCTAACAGAACGGTTGTCAATGTGTGCACTCAACTTCCAGAGTTAAACCCGTGTGTGGATTCAGCAGTCTGCAAACACTTTCTCTGCAGAGTCCCAAAACAGGCGTTTTCAGCCCATTACCGGCATATGGAAGAAACAGCAGTAAGCCCAGGGAAATATCTGCTTCTAAATCCAAAACGCAGCTATCTAACAGAACGGTTGTCAATGTGTGCACTCAACTTCCAGAGTTAAACCCGTGTGTGGATTAAGCAGTCTGCAAAAACTTTCTCTGCAGAGTCCCAAAACAGGCGTTTTCAGCCCATTACCGGCATATGGAAGAAACAGCAGTAAGCACAGGGAAATATCTGCTTCTAAATCCAAAACGCAGCTATCTAACAGAACGGTTGTCAATGTGTGCACTCAACTTCCAGAGTTAAACCCGTGTGTGGATTCAGCAGTCTGCAAACACTTTCTCTGCAGAGTCCCAAAACAGGCGTTTTCAGCCCATTACCGGCATATGGAAGAAACAGCAGTAAGCACAGGGAAATATCTGCTTCTAAATCCAAAACGCAGCTATCTAACAGAACGGTTGTCAATGTGTGCACTCAACTTCCAGAGTTAAACCCGTGTGTGGATTCAGCAGTCTGCAAACATCTTCTCTGCAGAGTCCCAAAACAGGCGTTTTCAGCCCATTACCGGCATATGGAAGAAATGGCAGTAAGCACAGGGAAATATCTGCTTCTAAATCCAAAACGCAGCTATCTAACAGAACGGTTGTCAATGTGTGCACTCAACTTCCAGAGTTAAACCCGTGTGTGTATTCAGCAGTCTGCAAACCCTTTCTCTGCAGAGTCCCAAAACAGGCGTTTTCAGCCCTTTACCGGCATATGGAAGAAACAGCAGTAAGCCCAGGTAAATATCTGCTTCTAAATCCAAAACGCAGCTATCTAACAGAACGGTTGTCAATGTGTGCACTCAACTTCCAGAGTTAAACCCATGTGTGGATTCAGCAGTCTGCAAACACTTTCTCTGCAGAGTCCCAAAACAGGCGTTTTCAGCCCATTACCGGCATATGGAAGAAACAGCAGTAAGCACAGGGAAATATCTGCTTCTAAATCCAAAACGCAGCTATCTAACAGAACGGTTGTCAATGTGTGCGCTCAACTTCCAGAGTTAAACCCTTGTGTGGATTCAGGAGTCTGCAAACACTTTCTCTGCAGAGTCCCAAAACAGGCGTTTTCAGACCATTACTGGCATATGGAAGAAACAGCAGTAAGCCCAGGGAAATATCTGCTTCTAAATCCAAAACGCAGCTATCTAACAGAACGGTTGTAAATGTGTGCACTCAACTTCCAGAGTTAAACCCGTGTGTGGATTCAGCAGTCTGCAAACACTTTCTCTGCAGAGTCCCAAAACAGGCGTTTTCAGCCCATTACCGGCATATGGAAGAAACAGCAGTAAGCACAGGGAAATATCTGCTTCTAAATCCAAAAAGCAGCTATCTAACAGAACGGTTGTCAATGTGTGCACTCAACTTCCAGAGTTAAACCCGTGTGTGGATTCAGCAGTCTGCAAACACTTTCTCTGCAGAGTCCCAAAACAGGCGTTTTCAGCCCATTACCGGCATATGGAAGAAACAGCAGTAACCCCAGGGAAATATCTGCTTCTAAATCCAAAACGCAGCTATCTAACAGAACGGTTGTCAATGTGTGCACTCAACTTCCAGAGTTAAACCAGTGTGTGGATTCAGCAGTCTGCAAACACTTTCTCTGCAGAGTCCCAAAACAGGCGTTTTCAGCCCATTACCGGCATATGGAAGAAACGGCAGTAAGCACAGGGAAATATCTGCTTCTAAATCCAAAACACAGCTATCTAACAGAACGGTTGTCAATGTGTGCACTCAACTTCCAGAGTTAAACCAGCGTGTGGATTCAGCAGTCTGCAAACCCTTTCTCTGCAGAGTCCCAAAACAGGCGTTTTCAGCCCTTTACCGGCATATGTAAGAAACAGCAGTAAGCACAGGGAAATATCTGCTTCTAAATCCAAAACGCAGCTATCTAACAGAACGGTTGTCAATGTGTGCACTCAACTTCCAGAGTTAAACCCGTGTGTGGATTCAGCAGTCTGCAAACACTTTCTCTGCAGAGTCCCAAAACAGGCGTTTTCAGTCCATTACCGGCATATAGAAGAAACAGCAGTAAGCACAGGGAAATATCTGCTTCTAAATCCAAAACGCAGCTATCTAACAGAACGGTTATCAATGTGTGCACTCAACTTCCAGAGTTAAACCCGTGTGTGGATTCAGCAGTCTGCAAACACTTTCTCTGCAGAGTCCCAAAACAGTCGTTTTCAGCCCTTTACCGGCATATGGAAGAAACGGCAGTAAGCACAGGGAAATATCTGCTACTAAATCCAAAACGCAGCTATCTAACAGAACGGTTTTCAATGTGTGCACTCAACTTCTAGAGTTAAACCCGTGTGTGGATTCAGCAGTCTGCAAACACTTTCTCTGCAGAGTCCCAAAACAGGCGTTTTCAGTCCATTACCGGAATATGGAAGAAACAGCAGTAAGCACAGGGAAATATCTGCTTCTAAATCCAAAACGCAGCTATCTAACAGAACGGTTGTCAATGTGTGCACTCAACTTCCAGAGTTAAACCCGTGTGTGGATTCAGCAGTCTGCAAACACTTTCTCTGCAGAGTCCCAAAACAGGCGTTTTCAGCCCACTACCGGCATATGGAAGAAACAGCAGTAAGCACTGGGAAATATCTGCTTCTAAATCCAAAACGCAGCTATCTAACAGAACGGTTGTCAATGTGTGCACTCAACTTCCAGAGTTAAACCCGTGTGTGGATTCGGCAGTCTGCAAACATCTTCTCTGCAGAGTCCCAAAACAGGCGTTTTCAGCCCATTACCGGCATATGGAAGAAACGGCAGTAAGGACAGGGAAATATCTGCTTCTAAATCCAAAACGCAGCTATCTAACAGAACGGTTGTCAATGTGTGCACTCAACTTCCAGAGTTAAACCCGTGTGTGGATTCAGCAGTCTGCAAACACTTTCTCTGCAGAGTCCCAAAACAGGCGTTTTCAGCCCTTTACCGGCATATGGAAGAAACAGCAGTAAGCACAGGGAAATATCTGCTTCTAAATCCAAAACGCAGCTATCTAACAGAACGGTTGTCAATGTGTGCACTCAACTTCCAGAGTTAAACCCGTGTGTGGATTCAGCAGTCTGCAAACACTTTCTCTGCAGAGTCCCAAAACAGGCGTTTTCAGCCCTTTACCGGCATATGGAAGAAACAGCAGTAAGCACAGGGAAATATCTGCTTCTAAATCCAGAAAGCAGCTATCAAACAGAACGGTTATCAATGTGTTCACTCAACTTCCAGAGTTAAACCCGTGTGTGGATTCATCAGTCTGCATACACTTTCTCTGCAGAGTCCCAAAACAGGCGTTTTCAGCCCTTTACCGGCATATGGAAGAAACAGCAGTAACCCCAGGGAAATATCTGCTTCTAAATCCAAAACGCAGCTATCTAACAGAACGGTTGTCAATGTGTGCACTCAACTTCCAGAGTTAAACCCGTGTGTGGATTCAGCAGTCTGCAAACACTTTCTCTGCAGAGTCCCAAAGCAGGCGTTTTCAGCCCATTACCGGCATATGGAAGAAACAGCAGTAAGCACAGGGAAATAACTGCTTCTAAATCCAAAACGCAGCTATCTAACCGAACGGTTGTCAATGTGTGCACTCAACTTCCAGAGTTAAACCCGTGTTTGGATTCAGCAGTCTGCAAACATCTTCTCTGCAGAGTCCCAAAACAGGCTTTTTCAGCCCATTACCGGCATATGGAAGAAACGGCAGTAAGCACAGGGAAATATCTGCTTCTAAATCCAAAATGCAGCTATCTAACAGAACGGTTGTCAATGTGTGCACTCAACTTCCAGAGTTAAACCCGTGTGTGGATTCAGCAGTCTGCAAACACTTTCTCTGCAGAGTCCCAAAACAGGCGTTTTCAGCCCTTTACCGGCATATGGAAGAAACAGCAGTAAGCCCAGGGAAATATCTGCTTCTAAATCCAAAACGCAGCTATCTAACAGAACGGTTGTCAATGTGTGCACTCAACTTCCAGAGTTAAACCCGTGTGTGGATTCAGCAGTCTGCAAACACTTTCTCTGCAGAGTCCCCAAACAGGCGTTTTCAGCCCATTACCGGCATATGGAAGAAACGGCAGTAAGCACAGGGAAATATCTGCTTCTAAATCCAAAACGCAGCTATCTAACAGAACGGTTGTCAATGTGTGCACTCAACTTCCAGAGTTAAACCCGTGTGTGGATTCAGGAGTCTGCAAACACTTTCTCTGCAGAGTCCCAAAACAGGCGTTTTCAGACCATTACCGGCATAGGGAAGAAACAGCAGTAAGCCCAGGGAAATATCTGCTTCTAAATCCAAAACGCAGCTATCTAACAGAACGGTTGTCAATGTGTGCACTCAACTTCCAGAGTTAAACCCGTGTGTGGATTCAGCAGTCTGCAAACACTTTCTCTGCAGAGTCCCAAAACAGGCGTTTTCAGCCCATTACCGGCATATGGAAGAAACAGCAGTAAGCACAGGGAAATATCTGCTTCTAAATCCAAAAAGCAGCTATCTAACAGAACGGTTGTCAATGTGTGCACTCAACTTCCAGAGTTAAACCCGTGTGTGGATTCAGCAGTCTGCAAACACTTTCTCTGCAGAGTCCCAAAACAGGCGTTTTCAGCCCATTACCGGCATATGGAAGAAACAGCAGTAACCCCAGGGAAATATCTGCTTCTAAATCCAAAACGAAGCTATCTAACAGAACGGTTGTCAATGTGTGCACTCAACTTCCAGAGTTAAACCCGTGTGTGGATTCAGCAGTCTGCAAACACTTTCTCTGCAGAGTCCCAAAACAGGCGTTTTCAGCCCATTATCGGCATATGGAAGAAACGGCAGTAAGCACAGGGAAATATCTGCTTCTAAATCCAAAACACAGCTATCTAACAGAACGGTTGTCAATGTGTGCACTCAACTTCCAGAGTTAAACCAGCGTGTGGATTCAGCAGTCTGCAAACCCTTTCTCTGCAGAGTCCCAAAACAGGCGTTTTCAGCCCTTTACCGGCATATGTAAGAAACAGCAGTAAGCACAGGGAAATATCTGCTTCTAAATTCAAAACGCAGCTATCTAACAGAACGGTTGTCAATGTGTGCACTCAACTTCCAGAGTTAAACCCGTGTGTGGATTCAGCAGTCTGCAAACACTTTCTCTGCAGAGTCCCAAAACTGGCGTTTTCAGCCCATTACCGGCATATGGAAGAAACAGCAGTAAGCACAGGGAAATATCTGCTTCTAAATCCAAAACGCAGCTATCTAACAGAACGGTTGTCAATGTGTGCACTCAACTTCCAGAGTTAAACCCGTGTGTGGATTCAGCAGTCTGCAAACACTTTCTCTGCAGAGTCCCAAAACAGGCGTTTTGAGCCCTTTACCGGCATATGGAAGAAACGGCAGTAAGCACAGGGAAATATCTGCTTCTAAATCCAAAATGCAGCTATCTAACAGAACGGTTGTCAATGTGTGCACTCAACTTCCAGAGTTAAACCAGTGTGTGGATTCAGCAGTCTGCAAACCGTTTCTCTGCAGAGTCCCAAAACAGTCGTTTTCAGCCCTTTACCGGCATATGGAAGAAACAGCAGTAAGCCCAGGGAAATATCTGCTTCTAAATCCAAAACGCAGCTATCTAACAGAACGGTTGTCAATGTGTGCACTCAACTTCCAGAGTTAAACCCGTGTGTGTATTCAGCAGTCTGCAAACCCTTTCTCTGCAGAGTCCCAAAACAGTCGTTTTCAGCCCATTACCGGAATATGGAAGAAACAGCAGTAAGCACAGGGAAATATCTGCTTCTAAATCCAAAACGCAGCTATCTAACAGAACGGTTGTCAATGTGTGCACTCAACTTCCAGAGTTAAACCCGTGTGTGGATTCAGCAGTCTGCAAACACTTTCTCTGCAGAGTCCCAAAACAGGCGTTTTCAGCCCATTACCGGCATATGGAAGAAACAGCAGTAAGCACAGGGAAATATCTGCTTCTAAATCCAAAACGCAGCTATCTAACAGAACAGTTGTCAATGTGTGCACTCAACTTCCAGAGTTAAACCCGTGTGTGGATTCAGCAGTCTGCAAACACTTTCTCTGCAGAGTCCCAAAACAGGCGTTTTCAGCCCATTACCGGCATATGGAAGAAACGGCAGTAAGCACAGGGAAATATCTGCTTCTAAATCCAAAACGCAGCTATCTAACAGAACGGTTGTCAATGTGTGCACTCAACTTCCAGAGTTAAACCCGTGTGTGGATTCAGCAGTCTGCAAACCCTTTCTCTGCAGAGTCCCAAAACAGGCGTTTTCAGCCCTTTACCGGCATATGTAAGAAACAGCAGTAAGCACAGGGAAATATCTGCTTCTAAATCCAAAACGCAGCTATCTAACAGAACGGTTGTCAATGTGTGCACTCAACTTCCAGAGTTAAACCCGTGTGTGGATTCAGCAGTCTGCAAACACTTTCTCTGCAGAGTCCCAAAACAGGCGTTTTCAGCCCATTACCGGCATATGGAAGAAACAGCAGTAAGCACAGGGAAATATCTGCTTCTAAATCCAAAACGCAGCTATCTAACAGAACGGTTGTCAATGTGTGCACTCAACTTCCAGAGTTAAACCCGTGTGTGGATTCAGCAGTCTGCAAACACTTTCTCTGCAGAGTCCCAAAACAGGCGTTTTTAGCCCTTTCCGGCATATGGAAGAAACAGCAGTAAGCCCAGGGAAATATCTGCTTCTAAATCCAAAACGCAGCTATCTAACAGAACGGTTGTCAATGTGTGCACTCAACTTCCAGAGTTAAACCCGTGTGTGGATTCAGCAGTCTGCAAACACTTTCTCTGCAGAGTCCCAAAACAGGCGTTTTCAGCCCATTACCGGCATATGGAAGAAACAGCAGTAAGCACAGGGAAATATCTGCTTCTAAATCCAAAACGCAGCTATCTAACAGAACGGTTGTCAATGTGTGCACTCAACTTCCAGAGTTAAACCCGTGTGTGGATTCAGCAGTCTGCAAACACTTTCTCTGCAGAGTCCCAAAACAGGCGTTTTCAGCCCATTACCGGCATATGGAAGAAACAGCAGTAAGCACAGGGAAATATCTGCTTCTAAATCCAAAACGCAGCTATCTAACAGAACGGTTGTCAATGTGTGCACTCAACTTCCAGAGTTAAACCCTTGTGTGGATTCAGGAGTCTGCAAACACTTTCTCTGCAGAGTCCCAAAACAGGCGTTTTCAGACCATTACTGGCATATGGAAGAAACAGCAGTAAGCCCAGGGAAATATCTGCTTCTAAATCCAAAACGCAGCTATCTAACAGAACGGTTGTCAATGTGTGCACTCAACTTCCAGAGTTAAACCCGTGTGTGGATTCAGCAGTCTGCAAACACTTTCTCTGCAGAGTCCCAAAACAGGCGTTTTCAGCCCATTACCGGCATATGGAAGAAACAGCAGTAAGCACAGGGAAATATCTGGTTCTAAATCCAAAAAGCAGCTATCTAACAGAACGGTTGTCAATGTGTGCACTCAACTTCCAGAGTTAAACCAGCGTGTGGATTCAGCAGTCTGCAAACCCTTTCTCTGCAGAGTCCCAAAACAGGCGTTTTCATCCCTTTACCGGCATATGTAAGAAACAGCAGTAAGCACAGGGAAATATCAGCTTCTAAATCCAAAACGCAGCTATCTAACAGAACGGTTGTCAATGTGTGCACTCAACTTCCAGAGTTAAACCCGTGTGTGGATTCAGCAGTCTGCAAACACTTTCTCTGCAGAGTCCCCAAACTGGCGTTTTCAGCCCATTACCGGCATATGGAAGAAACAGCAGTAAGCACAGGGAAATATCTGCTTCTAAATCCAAAACGCAGCTATCTAACAGAACGGTTGTCAATGTGTGCACTCAACTTCCAGAGTTAAACCCGTGTGTGGATTCAGCAGTCTGCAAACACTTTCTCTGCAGAGTCCCAAAACAGGCGTTTTCAGCCCATTACTGGCATATGGAAGAAACAGCAGTAAGCCCAGGGAAATATCTGCTTCTAAATCCAAAACGCAGCTATCTAACAGAACGGTTGTCAATGTGTGCACTCAACTTCCAGAGTTAAACCCGTGTGTGGATTCAGCAGTCTGCAAACACTTTCTCTGCAGAGTCCCAAAACAGGCGTTTTCAGCCCATTACCGGCATATGGAAGAAACAGCAGTAAGCACTGGGAAATATCTGCTTCTAAATCCAAAACGCAGCTATCTAACAGAACGGTTGTCAATGTGTGCACTCAACTTCCAGAGTTAAACCCGTGTGTGGATTCAGCAGTCTGCAAACACTTTCTCTGCAGAGTCCCAAAAAAGGCGTTTTCAGCCCATTACCGGCATATGGAAGAAACGGCAGTAAGCACAGGGAAATATCTGCTTCTAAATCCAAAACGCAGCTATCTAACAGAACGGTTGTCAATGTGTGCACTCAACTTCCAGAGTTAAACCCGTGTGTGGATTCAGCAGTCTGCAAACACTTTCTCTGCAGAGTCCCAAAACAGGCGTTTTCAGCCCTTTACCGGCATATGGAAGAAACAGCAGTAAGCCCAGGGAAATATCTGCTTCTAAATCCAAAACGCAGCTATCTAACAGAACGGTTGTCAATGTGTGCACTCAACTTCCAGAGTTAAACCCGTGTGTGGATTCAGCAGTCTGCAAACACTTTCTCTGCAGAGTCCCAAAACAGGCGTTTTCAGCCCATTACCGGCATATGGAAGAAACAGCAGTAAGCACAGGGAAATATCTGGTTCTAAATCCAAAACGCAGCTATCTAACAGAACGGTTGTCAATGTGTGCACTCAACTTCCAGAGTTAAACCCGTGTGTGGATTCAGCAGTCTGCAAACACTTTCTCTGCAGAGTCCCAAAACAGGCGTTTTCAGCCCATTACCGGCATATGGAAGAAACAGCAGTAAGCACTGGGAAATATCTGCTTCTAAATCCAAAACGCAGCTATCTAACAGAACGGTTGTCAATGTGTGCACTCAACTTCCAGAGTTAAACCCGTGTGTGGATTCAGCAGTCTGCAAACACTTTCTCTGCAGAGTCCCAAAACAGGCGTTTTCAGCCCATTACCGGCATATGGAAGAAACAGCAGTAAGCACAGGGAAATATCTGGTTCTAAATCCAAAACGCAGCTATCTAACAGAACGGTTGTCAATGTGTGCACTCAACTTCCAGAGTTAAACCCGTGTGTGGATTCAGCAGTCTGCAAACACTTTCTCTGCAGAGTCCCAAAACAGGCGTTTTCAGCCCATTACCGGCATATGGAAGAAACGGCAGTAAGCACAGGGAAATATCTGCTTCTAAATCCAAAACGCAGCTATCTAACAGAACGGTTGTCAATGTGTGCACTCAACTTCCAGAGTTAAACCCGTGTGTGGATTCAGCAGTCTGCAAACACTTTCTCTGCAGAGTCCCAAAACAGGCGTTTTCAGCCCATTACCGGCATATGGAAGAAACAGCAGTAAGCCCAGGGAAATATCTGCTTCTAAATCCAAAACGCAGCTATCTAACAGAACGGTTGTCAATGTGTGCACTCAACTTCCAGAGTTAAACCCGTGTGTGGATTCAGCAGTCTGCAAACACTTTCTCTGCAGAGTCCCAAAACAGGCGTTTTCAGCCCATTACCGGCATATGGAAGAAACAGCAGTAAGCACTGGGAAATATCTGCTTCTAAATCCAAAACGCAGCTATCTAACAGAACGGTTGTCAATGTGTGCACTCAACTTCCAGAGTTAAACCCGTGTGTGGATTCAGCAGTCTGCAAACACTTTCTCTGCAGAGTCCCAAAACAGGCGTTTTCAGCCCATTACCGGCATATGGAAGAAACGGCAGTAAGCACAGGGAAATATCTGCTTCTAAATCCAAAACGCAGCTATCTAACAGAACGGTTGTCAATGTGTGCACTCAACTTCCAGAATTAAACCCGTGTGTGGATTCAGCAGTCTGCAAACACTTTCTCTGCAGAGTCCCAAAACAGGCGTTTTCAGCCCGTTACCGGCATATGGAAGAAACAGCAGTAAGCACAGGGAAATATCTGCTTCTAAATCCAAAACGCAGCTATCTAACAGAACGGTTGTCAATGTGTGCACTCAACTTCCAGAGTTAAACCCGTGTGTGGATTCAGCAGTCTGCAAACACTTTCTCTGCAGAGTCCCAAAACAGGCGTTTTCAGCCCATTACCGGCATATGGAAGAAACAGCAGTAAGCACAGGGAAATATCTGGTTCTAAATCCAAAACGCAGCTATCTAACAGAACAGTTGTCAATGTGTGCACTCAACTTCCAGAGTTAAACCCGTGTGTGGATTCAGCAGTCTGCAAACACTTTCTCTGTAGAGTCCCAAAACAGGCGTTTTCAGCCCATTACCGGCATATGGAAGAAACGGCAGTAAGCACAGGGAAATATCTGCTTCTAAATCCAAAACGCAGCTATCTAACAGAACGGTTGTCAATGTGTGCACTCAACTTCCAGAGTTAAACCCGTGTGTGGATTCAGCAGTCTGCAAACATCTTCTCTGCAGAATCCCAAAACACGCGTTTTCAGCCGTTTACCGGCATATGGAAGAAACGGCAGCAAGCACAGGGAAATATGTGCTTCTAAATCCAAAACGCAGCTATCTAACAGAACGGTTGTCAATGTGTGCACTCAACTTCCAGAGTTAAACCCGTGTGTGGATTCAGCAGTCTGCAAACACTTTCTCTGCAGAGTCCCAAAACAGGCGTTTTCAGCCCTTTACCGGCATATGGAAGAAACAGCAGTAAGCACAGGGAAATATCTGCTTCTAAATCCAAAACGCAGCTATCTAACAGAACGGTTGTCAATGTGTGCACTCAACTTCCAGAGTTAAACCCGTGTGTGGATTCAGCAGTCTGCAAACACTTTCTCTGCAGAGTCCCAAAACAGGCGTTTTCAGCCCATTACCGGCATATGGAAGAAACAGCAGTAAGCACAGAGAAATATCTGCTTCTAAATCCAAAATGCAGCTATCTAACAGAACGGTTGTCAATGTGTGCACTCAACTTCCAGAGTTAAACCCGTGTGTGGATTCAGCAGTCTGCAAACACTTTCTCTGCAGAGTCCCAAAACAGGCGTTTTCAGCCCTTTACCGGCATATGGAAGAAACAGCAGTAAGCCCAGGGAAATATCTGCTTCTAAATCCAAAACGCAGCTATCTAACAGAACGGTTGTCAATGTGTGCACTCAACTTCCAGAGTTAAACCCGTGTGTGGATTCAGCAGTCTGCAAACACTTTCTCTGCAGAGTCCCAAAACAGGCGTTTTCTGCCCATTACCGGCTTATGGAAGAAACGGCAGTAAGCACAGGGAAATATCTGCTTCTAAATCCAAAACGCAGCTATCTAACAGAACGGTTGTCAATGTGTGCACTCAACTTCCAGAGTTAAACCCGTGTGTGGATTCAGCAGTCTGCAAACACTTTCTCTGCAGAGTCCCAAAACAGGCGTTTTCAGGCCATTACCGGCATATGGAAGAAACGGCAGTAAGCACAGGGAAATATGTGCTTCTAAATCCAAAACGCAGCTATCTAACAGAACGGTTGTCAATGTGTGCACTCAACTTCCAGAGTTAAACCCGTGTGTGGATTCAGCAGTCTGCAAACATCTTCTCTGCAGAGTCCCAAAACAGGCGTTTTCAGCCCATTACCGGCATATGGAAGAAACGGCAGTAAGCACAGGGAAATATCTGCTTCTAAATCCAAAACGCAGCTATCTAACAGAACGGTTGTCAATGTGTGCACTCAACTTCCAGAGTTAAACCCGTGTGTGGATTCAGCAGTCTGCAAACACTTTCTCTGCAGAGTCCCAAAACAGGCGTTTTCAGCCCTTTACCGGCATATGGAAGAAACAGCAGTAAGCCCAGGGAAATATCTGCTTCTAAATCCAAAACGCAGCTATCTAACAGAACGGTTGTCAATGTGTGCACTCAACTTCCAGAGTTAAACCCGTGTGTGGATTCAGCAGTCTGCAAACACTTTCTCTGCAGAGTCCCCAAACAGGCGTTTTCAGCCCATTACCGGCATATGGAAGAAACGGCAGTAAGCCCAGGGAAATATCTGCTTCTAAATCCAAAACGCAGCTATCTAACAGAACGGTTGTCAATGTGTGCACTCAACTTCCAGAGTTAAACCCGTGTGTGGATTCAGCAGTCTGCAAACACTTTCTCTGCAGAGTCCCAAAACAGGCGTTTTCAGCCCTTTACCGGCATATGGAAGAAACGGCAGTAAGCACAGGGAAATATCTGCTTCTAAATCCAAAACGCAGCTATCTAACAGAACGGTTGTCAATGTGTGCACTCAACTTCCAGAGTTAAACCCGTGTGTGGATTCAGCAGTCTGCAAACACTTTCTCTGCAGAGTCCCAAAACAGGCGTTTTCAGCCCATTACCGGCATATGGAAGAAACAGCAGTAAGCACTGGGAAATATCTGCTTCTAAATCCAAAACGCAGCTATCTAACAGAACGGTTGTCAATGTGTGCACTCAACTTCCAGAGTTAAACCCGTGTGTGGATTCAGCAGTCTGCAAACACTTTCTCTGCAGAGTCCCAAAACAGGCGTTTTCAGCCCATTACCGGCATATGGAAGAAACGGCAGTAAGCACAGGGAAATATCTGCTTCTAAATCCAAAACGCAGCTATCTAACAGAACGGTTGTCAATGTGTGCACTCAACTTCCAGAATTAAACCCGTGTGTGGATTCAGCAGTCTGCAAACACTTTCTCTGCAGAGTCCCAAAACAGGCGTTTTCAGCCCGTTACCGGCATATGGAAGAAACAGCAGTAAGCACAGGGAAATATCTGCTTCTAAATCCAAAACGCAGCTATCTAACAGAACGGTTGTCAATGTGTGCACTCAACTTCCAGAGTTAAACCCGTGTGTGGATTCAGCAGTCTGCAAACACTTTCTCTGCAGAGTCCCAAAACAGGCGTTTTCAGCCCATTACCGGCATATGGAAGAAACAGCAGTAAGCACAGGGAAATATCTGGTTCTAAATCCAAAACGCAGCTATCTAACAGAACAGTTGTCAATGTGTGCACTCAACTTCCAGAGTTAAACCCGTGTGTGGATTCAGCAGTCTGCAAACACTTTCTCTGTAGAGTCCCAAAACAGGCGTTTTCAGCCCATTACCGGCATATGGAAGAAACGGCAGTAAGCACAGGGAAATATCTGCTTCTAAATCCAAAACGCAGCTATCTAACAGAACGGTTGTCAATGTGTGCACTCAACTTCCAGAGTTAAACCCGTGTGTGGATTCAGCAGTCTGCAAACATCTTCTCTGCAGAGTCCCAAAACACGCGTTTTCAGCCCTTTACCGGCATATGGAAGAAACGGCAGCAAGCACAGGGAAATATGTGCTTCTAAATCCAAAACGCAGCTATCTAACAGAACGGTTGTCAATGTGTGCACTCAACTTCCAGAGTTAAACCCGTGTGTGGATTCAGCAGTCTGCAAACACTTTCTCTGCAGAGTCCCAAAACAGGCGT
Source organism: Aotus nancymaae (assembly GCF_030222135.1). Taxonomy (NCBI): domain Eukaryota; kingdom Metazoa; phylum Chordata; class Mammalia; order Primates; family Aotidae; genus Aotus; species Aotus nancymaae. Next base: position 28,280 of record NW_026988714.1, read on the forward strand.
TTTCAGCCCTTTACCGGCATATGGAAGAAACGGCAGTAAGCACAGGGAAATATCTGCTTCTAAATCCAAAACGCAGCTATCTAACAGAACGGTTGTCAATGTGTGCACTCAACTTCCAGAGTTAAACCCGTGTGTGGATTCAGCAGTCTGCAAACACTTTCTCTGCAGAGTCCCAAAACAGGCGTTTTCAGCCCATTACCGGCATATGGAAGAAACAGCAGTAAGCCCAGGGAAATATCTGCTTCTAAATCCAAAATGCAGCTATCTAACAGAACGGTTGTCAATGTGTGCACTCAACTTCCAGAGTTAAACCCGTGTGTGGATTCAGCAGTCTGCAAACACTTTCTCTGCAGAGTCCCAAAACAGGCGTTTTCAGCCCTTTACCGGCATATGGAAGAAACAGCAGTAAGCCCAGGGAAATATCTGCTTCTAAATCCAAAACGCAGCTATCTAACAGAACGGTTGTCAATGTGTGCACTCAACTTCCAGAGTTAAACCGGTGTGTGGATTCAGCAGTCTGCAAACACTTTCTCTGCAGAGTCCCAAAACAGGCGTTTTCAGCCCATTACCGGCTTATGGAAGAAACGGCAGAAAGCACAGGGAAATATCTGCTTCTAAATCCAAAACGCAGCTATCTAACAGAACGGTTGTCAATGTGTGCACTCAACTTCCAGAGTTAAACCCGTGTGTGGATTCAGCAGTCTGCAAACACTTTCTCTGCAGAGTCCCAAAACAGGCGTTTTCAGGCCATTACCGGCATATGGAAGAAACGGCAGTAAGCACAGGGAAATATGTGCTTCTAAATCCAAAACGCAGCTATCTAACAGAACGGTTGTCAATGTGTGCACTCAACTTCCAGAGTTAAACCCGTGTGTGGATTCAGCAGTCTGCAAACATCTTCTCTGCAGAGTCCCAAAACAGGCGTTTTCAGCCCATTACCGGCATATGGAAGAAACGGCAGTAAGCACAGGGAAATATCTGCTTCTAAATCCAAAACGCAGCTATCTAACAGAACGGTTGTCAATGTGTGCACTCAACTTCCAGAGTTAAACCCGTGTGTGGATTCAGCAGTCTGCAAACACTTTCTCTGCAGAGTCCCAAAACAGGCGTTTTCAGCCCTTTACCGGCATATGGAAGAAACAGCAGTAAGCCCAGGGAAATATCTGCTTCTAAATCCAAAACGCAGCTATCTAACAGAACGGTTGTCAATGTGTGCACTCAACTTCCAGAGTTAAACCCGTGTGTGGATTCAGCAGTCTGCAAACACTTTCTCTGCAGAGTCCCCAAACAGGCGTTTTCAGCCCATTACCGGCATATGGAAGAAACGGCAGTAAGCCCAGGGAAATATCTGCTTCTAAATCCAAAACGCAGCTATCTAACAGAACGGTTGTCAATGTGTGCACTCAACTTCCAGAGTTAAACCCGTGTGTGGATTCAGCAGTCTGCAAACACTTTCTCTGCAGAGTCCCAAAACAGGCGTTTTCAGCCCTTTACCGGCATATGGAAGAAACGGCAGTAAGCACAGGGAAATATCTGCTTCTAAATCCAAAACGCAGCTATCTAACAGAACGGTTGTCAATGTGTGCACTCAACTTCCAGAGTTAAACCCGTGTGTGGATTCAGCAGTCTGTAAACACTTTCTCTGCAGAGTCCCAAAGCAGGCGTTTTCAGCCCATTACCGGCATATGGAAGAAACAGCAGTAAGCACAGGGAAATATCTGCTTCTAAATCCAAAACGCAGCTATCTAACAGAACGGTTGTCAATGTGTGCACTCAACTTCCAGAGTTAAACCCGTGTTTGGATTCAGCAGTCTGCAAACATCTTCTCTGCAGAGTCCCAAAACAGGCGTTTTCAGCCCATTACCGGCATATGGAAGAAACGGCAGTAAGCACAGGGAAATATCTGCTTCTAAATCCAAAATGCAGCTATCTAACAGAACGGTTGACAATGTGTGCACTCAACTTCCAGAGTTAAACCCGTGTGTGGATTCAGCAGTCTGCAAACACTTTCTCTGCAGAGTCCCAAAACAGGCGTTTTCAGCCCTTTACCGGCATATGGAAGAAACAGCAGTAAGCCCAGGGAAATATCTGCTTCTAAATCCAAAACGCAGCTATCTAACAGAACGGTTGTCAATGTGTGCACTCAACTTCCAGAGTTAAACCCGTGTGTGGATTCAGCAGTCTGCAAACACTTTCTCTGCAGAGTCCCAAAACAGGCGTTTTCAGCCCATTACCGACATATGGAAGAAACGGGATTAAGCACAGGGAAATATCTGCTTCTAAATCCAAAACGCAGCTATCTAACAGAACGGTTGTCAATGTGTGCACTCAACTTCCAGAGTTAAACCCGTGTGTGGATTCAGCAGTCTGCAAACACTTTCTCTGCAGAGTCCCAAAACAGGCGTTTTCAGCCCTTTACCGGCATATGGAAGAAACAGCAGTAAGCACAGGGAAATATCTGCTTCTAAATCCAAAACGCAGCTATCTAACAGAATGGTTGTCAATGTGTGCACTCAACTTCCAGAGTTAAACCCGTGTGTGGATTCAGCAGTCTGCAAACCCTTTCTCTGCAGAGTCCCAAAACAGTCGATTTCAGCCCATTACCGGCATATGGAAGAAACAGCAGTAAGCCCAGGGAAATATCTGCTTCTAAATCCAAAACGCAGCTATCTAACAGAACGGTTGTCAATGTGTGCACTCAACTTCCAGAGTTAAACCCGTGTGTGGATTCAGCAGTCTGCAAACACTTTCTCTGCAGAGTCCCAAAACAGGCGTTTTCAGCCCATTACCGGCATATGGAAGAAACAGCAGTAAGCACAGGGAAATATCTGCTTCTAAATCCAAAACGCAGCTATCTAACAGAACGGTTGTCAATGTGTGCACTCAACTTCCAGAGTTAAACCCGTGTGTGGATTCAGCAGTCTGCAAACACTTTCTCTGCAGAGTCCCAAAACAGGCGTTTTCAGCCCATTACCGGCATATGGAAGAAACAGCAGTAAGCACTGGGAAATATCTGCTTCTAAATCCAAAACGCAGCTATCTAACAGAACGGTTGTCAATGTGTGCACTCAACTTCCAGAGTTAAACCCGTGTGTGGATTCAGCAGTCTGCAAACACTTTCTCTGCAGAGTCCCAAAACAGGCGTTTTCAGCCCATTACCGGCATATGGAAGAAACGGCAGTAAGCACAGGGAAATATCTGCTTCTAAATCCAAAACGCAGCTATCTAACAGAACGGTTGTCAATGTGTGCACTCAACTTCCAGAGTTAAACCCGTGTGTGGATTCAGCAGTCTGCAAACATCTTCTCTGCAGAGTCCCAAAACAGGCGTTTTCAGCCCATTACCGGCATATGGAAGAAACGGCAGTAAGCACAGGGAAATATCTGCTTCTAAATCCAAAACGCAGCTATCTAACAGAACGGTTGTCAATGTGTGCACTCAACTTCCAGAGTTAAACCCGTGTGTGGATTCAGCAGTCTGCAAACACTTTCTCTGCAGAGTCCCAAAACAGGCGTTTTCAGCCCTTTACCGGCATATGGAAGAAACAGCAGTAAGCCCAGGGAAATATCTGCTTCTAAATCCAAAACGCAGCTATCTAACAGAACGGTTGTCAATGTGTGCACTCAACTTCCAGAGTTAAACCCGTGTGTGGATTCAGCAGTCTGCAAACACTTTCTCTGCAGAGTCCCCAAACAGGCGTTTTCAGCCCATTACCGGCATATGGAAGAAACGGCAGTAAGCCCAGGGAAATATCTGCTTCTAAATCCAAAACGCAGCTATCTAACAGAACGGTTGTCAATGTGTGCACTCAACTTCCAGAGTTAAACCCGTGTGTGGATTCAGCAGTCTGCAAACACTTTCTCTGCAGAGTCCCAAAACAGGCGTTTTCAGCCCTTTACCGGCATATGGAAGAAACGGCAGTAAGCACAGGGAAATATCTGCTTCTAAATCCAAAACGCAGCTATCTAACAGAACGGTTGTCAATGTGTGCACTCAACTTCCAGAGTTAAACCCGTGTGTGGATTCAGCAGTCTGCAAACACTTTCTCTGCAGAGTCCCAAAACAGGCGTTTTCAGCCCATTACCGGCATATGGAAGAAACAGCAGTAAGCACTGGGAAATATCTGCTTCTAAATCCAAAACGCAGCTATCTAACAGAACGGTTGTCAATGTGTGCACTCAACTTCCAGAGTTAAACCCGTGTGTGGATTCAGCAGTCTGCAAACACTTTCTCTGCAGAGTCCCAAAACAGGCGTTTTCAGCCCATTACCGGCATATGGAAGAAACGGCAGTAAGCACAGGGAAATATCTGCTTCTAAATCCAAAACGCAGCTATCTAACAGAACGGTTGTCAATGTGTGCACTCAACTTCCAGAATTAAACCCGTGTGTGGATTCAGCAGTCTGCAAACACTTTCTCTGCAGAGTCCCAAAACAGGCGTTTTCAGCCCGTTACCGGCATATGGAAGAAACAGCAGTAAGCACAGGGAAATATCTGCTTCTAAATCCAAAACGCAGCTATCTAACAGAACGGTTGTCAATGTGTGCACTCAACTTCCAGAGTTAAACCCGTGTGTGGATTCAGCAGTCTGCAAACACTTTCTCTGCAGAGTCCCAAAACAGGCGTTTTCAGCCCATTACCGGCATATGGAAGAAACAGCAGTAAGCACAGGGAAATATCTGGTTCTAAATCCAAAACGCAGCTATCTAACAGAACAGTTGTCAATGTGTGCACTCAACTTCCAGAGTTAAACCCGTGTGTGGATTCAGCAGTCTGCAAACACTTTCTCTGTAGAGTCCCAAAACAGGCGTTTTCAGCCCATTACCGGCATATGGAAGAAACGGCAGTAAGCACAGGGAAATATCTGCTTCTAAATCCAAAACGCAGCTATCTAACAGAACGGTTGTCAATGTGTGCACTCAACTTCCAGAGTTAAACCCGTGTGTGGATTCAGCAGTCTGCAAACATCTTCTCTGCAGAGTCCCAAAACACGCGTTTTCAGCCCTTTACCGGCATATGGAAGAAACGGCAGCAAGCACAGGGAAATATGTGCTTCTAAATCCAAAACGCAGCTATCTAACAGAACGGTTGTCAATGTGTGCACTCAACTTCCAGAGTTAAACCCGTGTGTGGATTCAGCAGTCTGCAAACACTTTCTCTGCAGAGTCCCAAAACAGGCGTTTTCAGCCCTTTACCGGCATATGGAAGAAACGGCAGTAAGCACAGGGAAATATCTGCTTCTAAATCCAAAACGCAGCTATCTAACAGAACGGTTGTCAATGTGTGCACTCAACTTCCAGAGTTAAACCCGTGTGTGGATTCAGCAGTCTGCAAACACTTTCTCTGCAGAGTCCCAAAACAGGCGTTTTCAGCCCATTACCGGCATATGGAAGAAACAGCAGTAAGCACAGGGAAATATCTGCTTCTAAATCCAAAATGCAGCTATCTAACAGAACGGTTGTCAATGTGTGCACTCAACTTCCAGAGTTAAACCCGTGTGTGGATTCAGCAGTCTGCAAACACTTTCTCTGCAGAGTCCCAAAACAGGCGTTTTCAGCCCTTTACCGGCATATGGAAGAAACAGCAGTAAGCCCAGGGAAATATCTGCTTCTAAATCCAAAACGCAGCTATCTAACAGAACGGTTGTCAATGTGTGCACTCAACTTCCAGAGTTAAACCCGTGTGTGGATTCAGCAGTCTGCAAACACTTTCTCTGCAGAGTCCCAAAACAGGCGTTTTCAGCCCATTACCGGCTTATGGAAGAAACGGCAGTAAGCACAGGGAAATATCTGCTTCTAAATCCAAAACGCAGCTATCTAACAGAACGGTTGTCAATGTGTGCACTCAACTTCCAGAGTTAAACCCGTGTGTGGATTCAGCAGTCTGCAAACACTTTCTCTGCAGAGTCCCAAAACAGGCGTTTTCAGGCCATTACCGGCATATGGAAGAAACGGCAGTAAGCACAGGGAAATATGTGCTTCTAAATCCAAAACGCAGCTATCTAACAGAACGGTTGTCAATGTGTGCACTCAACTTCCAGAGTTAAACCCGTGTGTGGATTCAGCAGTCTGCAAACATCTTCTCTGCAGAGTCCCAAAACAGGCGTTTTCAGCCCATTACCGGCATATGGAAGAAACGGCAGTAAGCACAGGGAAATATCTGCTTCTAAATCCAAAACGCAGCTATCTAACAGAACGGTTGTCAATGTGTGCACTCAACTTCCAGAGTTAAACCCGTGTGTGGATTCAGCAGTCTGCAAACACTTTCTCTGCAGAGTCCCAAAACAGGCGTTTTCAGCCCTTTACCGGCATATGGAAGAAACAGCAGTAAGCCCAGGGAAATATCTGCTTCTAAATCCAAAACGCAGCTATCTAACAGAACGGTTGTCAATGTGTGCACTCAACTTCCAGAGTTAAACCCGTGTGTGGATTCAGCAGTCTGCAAACACTTTCTCTGCAGAGTCCCCAAACAGGCGTTTTCAGCCCATTACCGGCATATGGAAGAAACGGCAGTAAGCCCAGGGAAATATCTGCTTCTAAATCCAAAACGCAGCTATCTAACAGAACGGTTGTCAATGTGTGCACTCAACTTCCAGAGTTAAACCCGTGTGTGGATTCAGCAGTCTGCAAACACTTTCTCTGCAGAGTCCCAAAACAGGCGTTTTCAGCCCTTTACCGGCATATGGAAGAAACGGCAGTAAGCACAGGGAAATATCTGCTTCTAAATCCAAAACGCAGCTATCTAACAGAACGGTTGTCAATGTGTGCACTCAACTTCCAGAGTTAAACCCGTGTGTGGATTCAGCAGTCTGTAAACACTTTCTCTGCAGAGTCCCAAAGCAGGCGTTTTCAGCCCATTACCGGCATATGGAAGAAACAGCAGTAAGCACAGGGAAATATCTGCTTCTAAATCCAAAACGCAGCTATCTAACAGAACGGTTGTCAATGTGTGCACTCAACTTCCAGAGTTAAACCCGTGTTTGGATTCAGCAGTCTGCAAACATCTTCTCTGCAGAGTCCCAAAACAGGCGTTTTCAGCCCATTACCGGCATATGGAAGAAACGGCAGTAAGCACAGGGAAATATCTGCTTCTAAATCCAAAATGCAGCTATCTAACAGAACGGTTGACAATGTGTGCACTCAACTTCCAGAGTTAAACCCGTGTGTGGATTCAGCAGTCTGCAAACACTTTCTCTGCAGAGTCCCAAAACAGGCGTTTTCAGCCCTTTACCGGCATATGGAAGAAACAGCAGTAAGCCCAGGGAAATATCTGCTTCTAAATCCAAAACGCAGCTATCTAACAGAACGGTTGTCAATGTGTGCACTCAACTTCCAGAGTTAAACCCGTGTGTGGATTCAGCAGTCTGCAAACACTTTCTCTGCAGAGTCCCAAAACAGGCGTTTTCAGCCCGTTACCGACATATGGAAGAAACGGGATTAAGCACAGGGAAATATCTGCTTCTAAATCCAAAACGCAGCTATCTAACAGAACGGTTGTCAATGTGTGCACTCAACTTCCAGAGTTAAACCCGTGTGTGGATTCAGCAGTCTGCAAACACTTTCTCTGCAGAGTCCCAAAACAGGCGTTTTCAGCCCTTTACCGGCATATGGAAGAAACAGCAGTAAGCACAGGGAAATATCTGCTTCTAAATCCAAAACGCAGCTATCTAACAGAACGGTTGTCAATGTGTGCACTCAACTTCCAGAGTTAAACCCGTGTGTGGATTCAGCAGTCTGCAAACCCTTTCTCTGCAGAGTCCCAAAACAGTCGATTTCAGCCCATTACCGGCATATGGAAGAAACAGCAGTAAGCCCAGGGAAATATCTGCTTCTAAATCCAAAACGCAGCTATCTAACAGAACGGTTGTCAATGTGTGCACTCAACTTCCAGAGTTAAACCCGTGTGTGGATTCAGCAGTCTGCAAACACTTTCTCTGCAGAGTCCCAAAACAGGCGTTTTCAGCCCATTACCGGCATATGGAAGAAACAGCAGTAAGCACAGGGAAATATCTGCTTCTAAATCCAAAACGCAGCTATCTAACAGAACGGTTGTCAATGTGTGCACTCAACTTCCAGAGTTAAACCCGTGTGTGGATTCAGCAGTCTGCAAACACTTTCTCTGCAGAGTCCCAAAACAGGCGTTTTCAGCCCATTACCGGCATATGGAAGAAACAGCAGTAAGCACTGGGAAATATCTGCTTCTAAATCCAAAACGCAGCTATCTAACAGAACGGTTGTCAATGTGTGCACTCAACTTCCAGAGTTAAACCCGTGTGTGGATTCAGCAGTCTGCAAACACTTTCTCTGCAGAGTCCCAAAACAGGCGTTTTCAGCCCATTACCGGCATATGGAAGAAACGGCAGTAAGCACAGGGAAATATCTGCTTCTAAATCCAAAACGCAGCTATCTAACAGAACGGTTGTCAATGTGTGCACTCAACTTCCAGAATTAAACCCGTGTGTGGATTCAGCAGTCTGCAAACACTTTCTCTGCAGAGTCCCAAAACAGGCGTTTTCAGCCCGTTACCGGCATATGGAAGAAACAGCAGTAAGCACAGGGAAATATCTGCTTCTAAATCCAAAACGCAGCTATCTAACAGAACGGTTGTCAATGTGTGCACTCAACTTCCAGAGTTAAACCCGTGTGTGGATTCAGCAGTCTGCAAACACTTTCTCTGTAGAGTCCCAAAACAGGCGTTTTCAGCCCATTACCGGCATATGGAAGAAACGGCAGTAAGCACAGGGAAATATCTGCTTCTAAATCCAAAACGCAGCTATCTAACAGAACGGTTGTCAATGTGTGCACTCAACTTCCAGAATTAAACCCGTGTGTGGATTCAGCAGTCTGCAAACACTTTCTCTGCAGAGTCCCAAAACAGGCGTTTTCAGCCCGTTACCGGCATATGGAAGAAACAGCAGTAAGCACAGGGAAATATCTGCTTCTAAATCCAAAACGCAGCTATCTAACAGAACGGTTGTCAATGTGTGCACTCAACTTCCAGAGTTAAACCCGTGTGTGGATTCAGCAGTCTGCAAACACTTTCTCTGCAGAGTCCCAAAACAGGCGTTTTCAGCCCATTACCGGCATATGGAAGAAACAGCAGTAAGCACAGGGAAATATCTGGTTCTAAATCCAAAACGCAGCTATCTAACAGAACAGTTGTCAATGTGTGCACTCAACTTCCAGAGTTAAACCCGTGTGTGGATTCAGCAGTCTGCAAACACTTTCTCTGTAGAGTCCCAAAACAGGCGTTTTCAGCCCATTACCGGCATATGGAAGAAACGGCAGTAAGCACAGGGAAATATCTGCTTCTAAATCCAAAACGCAGCTATCTAACAGAACGGTTGTCAATGTGTGCACTCAACTTCCAGAGTTAAACCCGTGTGTGGATTCAGCAGTCTGCAAACATCTTCTCTGCAGAGTCCCAAAACACGCGTTTTCAGCCCTTTACCGGCATATGGAAGAAACGGCAGCAAGCACAGGGAAATATGTGCTTCTAAATCCAAAACGCAGCTATCTAACAGAACGGTTGTCAATGTGTGCACTCAACTTCCAGAGTTAAACCCGTGTGTGGATTCAGCAGTCTGCAAACACTTTCTCTGCAGAGTCCCAAAACAGGCGTTTTCAGCCCTTTACCGGCATATGGAAGAAACAGCAGTAAGCACAGGGAAATATCTGCTTCTAAATCCAAAACGCAGCTATCTAACAGAACGGTTGTCAATGTGTGCACTCAACTTCCAGAGTTAAACCCGTGTGTGGATTCAGCAGTCTGCAAACACTTTCTCTGCAGAGTCCCAAAACAGGCGTTTTCAGCCCATTACCGGCATAAGGAAGAAACAGCAGTAAGCACAGGGAAATATCTGCTTCTAAATCCAAAATGCAGCTATCTAACAGAACGGTTGTCAATGTGTGCACTCAACTTCCAGAGTTAAACCCGTGTGTGGATTCAGCAGTCTGCAAACACTTTCTCTGCAGAGTCCCAAAACAGGCGTTTTCAGCCCTTTACCGGCATATGGAAGAAACAGCAGTAAGCCCAGGGAAATATCTGCTTCTAAATCCAAAACGCAGCTATCTAACAGAACGGTTGTCAATGTGTGCACTCAACTTCCAGAGTTAAACCCGTGTGTGGATTCAGCAGTCTGCAAACACTTTCTCTGCAGAGTCCCAAAACAGGCGTTTTCAGCCCATTACCGGCTTATGGAAGAAACGGCAGTAAGCACAGGGAAATATCTGCTTCTAAATCCAAAACGCAGCTATCTAACAGAACGGTTGTCAATGTGTGCACTCAACTTCCAGAGTTAAACCCGTGTGTGGATTCAGCAGTCTGCAAACACTTTCTCTGCAGAGTCCCAAAACAGGCGTTTTCAGCCCATTACCGGCTTATGGAAGAAACGGCAGTAAGCACAGGGAAATATCTGCTTCTAAATCCAAAACGCAGCTATCTAACAGAACGGTTGTCAATGTGTGCACTCAACTTCCAGAGTTAAACCCGTGTGTGGATTCAGCAGTCTGCAAACACTTTCTCTGCAGAGTCCCAAAACAGGCGTTTTCAGGCCATTACCGGCATATGGAAGAAACGGCAGTAAGCACAGGGAAATATGTGCTTCTAAATCCAAAACGCAGCTATCTAACAGAACGGTTGTCAATGTGTGCACTCAACTTCCAGAGTTAAACCCGTGTGTGGATTCAGCAGTCTGCAAACATCTTCTCTGCAGAGTCCCAAAACAGGCGTTTTCAGCCCATTACCGGCATATGGAAGAAACGGCAGTAAGCACAGGGAAATATCTGCTTCTAAATCCAAAACGCAGCTATCTAACAGAACGGTTGTCAATGTGTGCACTCAACTTCCAGAGTTAAACCCGTGTGTGGATTCAGCAGTCTGCAAACACTTTCTCTGCAGAGTCCCAAAACAGGCGTTTTCAGCCCTTTACCGGCATATGGAAGAAACAGCAGTAAGCCCAGGGAAATATCTGCTTCTAAATCCAAAACGCAGCTATCTAACAGAACGGTTGTCAATGTGTGCACTCAACTTCCAGAGTTAAACCCGTGTGTGGATTCAGCAGTCTGCAAACACTTTCTCTGCAGAGTCCCCAAACAGGCGTTTTCAGCCCATTACCGGCATATGGAAGAAACGGCAGTAAGCCCAGGGAAATATCTGCTTCTAAATCCAAAACGCAGCTATCTAACAGAACGGTTGTCAATGTGTGCACTCAACTTCCAGAGTTAAACCCGTGTGTGGATTCAGCAGTCTGCAAACACTTTCTCTGCAGAGTCCCAAAACAGGCGTTTTCAGCCCTTTACCGGCATATGGAAGAAACGGCAGTAAGCACAGGGAAATATCTGCTTCTAAATCCAAAACGCAGCTATCTAACAGAACGGTTGTCAATGTGTGCACTCAACTTCCAGAGTTAAACCCGTGTGTGGATTCAGCAGTCTGTAAACACTTTCTCTGCAGAGTCCCAAAGCAGGCGTTTTCAGCCCATTACCGGCATATGGAAGAAACAGCAGTAAGCACAGGGAAATATCTGCTTCTAAATCCAAAACGCAGCTATCTAACAGAACGGTTGTCAATGTGTGCACTCAACTTCCAGAGTTAAACCCGTGTTTGGATTCAGCAGTCTGCAAACATCTTCTCTGCAGAGTCCCAAAACAGGCGTTTTCAGCCCATTACCGGCATATGGAAGAAACGGCAGTAAGCACAGGGAAATATCTGCTTCTAAATCCAAAATGCAGCTATCTAACAGAACGGTTGACAATGTGTGCACTCAACTTCCAGAGTTAAACCCGTGTGTGGATTCAGCAGTCTGCAAACACTTTCTCTGCAGAGTCCCAAAACAGGCGTTTTCAGCCCTTTACCGGCATATGGAAGAAACGGGATTAAGCACAGGGAAATATCTGCTTCTAAATCCAAAACGCAGCTATCTAGCAGAACGGTTGTCAATGTGTGCACTCAACTTCCAGAGTTAAACCCGTGTGTGGATTCAGCAGTCTGCAAACACTTTCTCTGCAGAGTCCCAAAACAGGCGTTTTCAGCCCTTTACCGGCATATGGAAGAAACAGCAGTAAGCACAGGGAAATATCTGCTTCTAAATCCAAAACGCAGCTATCTAACAGAACGGTTGTCAATGTGTGCACTCAACTTCCAGAGTTAAACCCGTGTGTGGATTCAGCAGTCTGCAAACCCTTTCTCTGCAGAGTCCCAAAACAGTCGATTTCAGCCCATTACCGGCATATGGAAGAAACAGCAGTAAGCACAGGGAAATATCTGCTTCTAAATCCAAAACGCAGCTATCTAACAGAACGGTTGTCAATGTGTGCACTCAACTTCCAGAGTTAAACCCGTGTGTGGATTCAGCAGTCTGCAAACACTTTCTCTGCAGAGTCCCAAAACAGGCGTTTTCAGGCCATTACCGGCATATGGAAGAAACGGCAGTAAGCACAGGGAAATATGTGCTTCTAAATCCAAAACGCAGCTATCTAACAGAACGGTTGTCAATGTGTGCACTCAACTTCCAGAGTTAAACCCGTGTGTGGATTCAGCAGTCTGCAAACATCTTCTCTGCAGAGTCCCAAAACAGGCGTTTTCAGCCCATTACCGGCATATGGAAGAAACGGCAGTAAGCACAGGGAAATATCTGCTTCTAAATCCAAAACGCAGCTATCGAACAGAACGGTTGTCAATGTGTGCACTCAACTTCCAGAGTTAAACCCGTGTGTGGATTCAGCAGTCTGCAAACACTTTCTCTGCAGAGTCCCAAAACAGGCGTTTTCAGCCCTTTACCGGCATATGGAAGAAACAGCAGTAAGCCCAGGGAAATATCTGCTTCTAAATCCAAAACGCAGCTATCTAACAGAACGGTTGTCAATGTGTGCACTCAACTTCCAGAGTTAAACCCGTGTGTGGATTCAGCAGTCTGCAAACACTTTCTCTGCAGAGTCCCCAAACAGGCGTTTTCAGCCCATTACCGGCATATGGAAGAAACGGCAGTAAGCCCAGGGAAATATCTGCTTCTAAATCCAAAACGCAGCTATCTAACAGAACGGTTGTCAATGTGTGCACTCAACTTCCAGAGTTAAACCCGTGTGTGGATTCAGCAGTCTGCAAACACTTTCTCTGCAGAGTCCCAAAACAGGCGTTTTCAGCCCTTTACCGGCATATGGAAGAAACGGCAGTAAGCACAGGGAAATATCTGCTTCTAAATCCAAAACGCAGCTATCTAACAGAACGGTTGTCAATGTGTGCACTCAACTTCCAGAGTTAAACCCGTGTGTGGATTCAGCAGTCTGTAAACACTTTCTCTGCAGAGTCCCAAAGCAGGCGTTTTCAGCCCATTACCGGCATATGGAAGAAACAGCAGTAAGCACAGGGAAATATCTGCTTCTAAATCCAAAACGCAGCTATCTAACAGAACGGTTGTCAATGTGTGCACTCAACTTCCAGAGTTAAACCCGTGTTTGGATTCAGCAGCCTGCAAACATCTTCTCTGCAGAGTCCCAAAACAGGCGTTTTCAGCCCATTACCGGCATATGGAAGAAACGGCAGTAAGCACAGGGAAATATCTGCTTCTAAATCCAAAATGCAGCTATCTAACAGAACGGTTGACAATGTGTGCACTCAACTTCCAGAGTTAAACCCGTGTGTGGATTCAGCAGTCTGCAAACACTTTCTCTGCAGAGTCCCAAAACAGGCGTTTTCAGCCCTTTACCGGCATATGGAAGAAACAGCAGTAAGCCCAGGGAAATATCTGCTTCTAAATCCAAAACGCAGCTATCTAACAGAACGGTTGTCAATGTGTGCACTCAACTTCCAGAGTTAAACCCGTGTGTGGATTCAGCAGTCTGCAAACACTTTCTCTGCAGAGTCCCAAAACAGGCGTTTTCAGCCCATTACCGACATATGGAAGAAACGGGATTAAGCACAGGGAAATATCTGCTTCTAAATCCAAAACGCAGCTATCTAACAGAACGGTTGTCAATGTGTGCACTCAACTTCCAGAGTTAAACCCGTGTGTGGATTCAGCAGTCTGCAAACACTTTCTCTGCAGAGTCCCAAAACAGGCGTTTTCAGCCCTTTACCGGCATATGGAAGAAACAGCAGTAAGCACAGGGAAATATCTGCTTCTAAATCCAAAACGCAGCTATCTAACAGAACGGTTGTCAATGTGTGCACTCAACTTCCAGAGTTAAACCCGTGTGTGGATTCAGCAGTCTGCAAACCCTTTCTCTGCAGAGTCCCAAAACAGTCGATTTCAGCCCATTACCGGCATATGGAAGAAACAGCAGTAAGCCCAGGGAAATATCTGCTTCTAAATCAAAAACGCAGCTATCTAACAGAACGGTTGTCAATGTGTGCACTCAACTTCCAGAGTTAAACCCGTGTGTGGATTCAGCAGTCTGCAAACACTTTCTCTGCAGAGTCCCAAAACAGGCGTTTTCAGCCCATTACCGGCATATGGAAGAAACAGCAGTAAGCACAGGGAAATATCTGCTTCTAAATCCAAAACGCAGCTATCTAACAGAACGGTTGTCAATATGTGCACTCAACTTCCAGAGTTAAACCCGTGTGTGGATTCAGCAGTCTGCAAACACTTTCTCTGCAGAGTCCCAAAACAGGCGTTTTCAGCCCATTACCGGCATATGGAAGAAACAGCAGTAAGCACTGGGAAATATCTGCTTCTAAATCCAAAACGCAGCTATCTAACAGAACGGTTGTCAATGTGTGCACTCAACTTCCAGAGTTAAACCCGTGTGTGGATTCAGCAGTCTGCAAACACTTTCTCTGCAGAGTCCCAAAACAGGCGTTTTCAGCCCATTACCGGCATATGGAAGAAACGGCAGTAAGCACAGGGAAATATCTGCTTCTAAATCCAAAACGCAGCTATCTAACAGAACGGTTGTCAATGTGTGCACTCAACTTCCAGAATTAAACCCGTGTGTGGATTCAGCAGTCTGCAAACACTTTCTCTGCAGAGTCCCAAAACAGGCGTTTTCAGCCCGTTACCGGCATATGGAAGAAACAGCAGTAAGCACAGGGAAATATCTGCTTCTAAATCCAAAACGCAGCTATCTAACAGAACGGTTGTCAATGTGTGCACTCAACTTCCAGAGTTAAACCCGTGTGTGGATTCAGCAGTCTGCAAACACTTTCTCTGCAGAGTCCCAAAACAGGCGTTTTCAGCCCATTACCGGCATATGGAAGAAACAGCAGTAAGCACAGGGAAATATCTGGTTCTAAATCCAAAACGCAGCTATCTAACAGAACAGTTGTCAATGTGTGCACTCAACTTCCAGAGTTAAACCCGTGTGTGGATTCAGCAGTCTGCAAACACTTTCTCTGCAGAGTCCCAAAACAGGCGTTTTCAGCCCATTACCGACATATGGAAGAAACGGGATTAAGCACAGGGAAATATCTGCTTCTAAATCCAAAACGCAGCTATCTAACAGAACGGTTGTCAATGTGTGCACTCAACTTCCAGAGTTAAACCCGTGTGTGGATTCAGCAGTCTGCAAACACTTTCTCTGCAGAGTCCCAAAACAGGCGTTTTCAGCCCTTTACCGGCATATGGAAGAAACAGCAGTAAGCACAGGGAAATATCTGCTTCTAAATCCAAAACGCAGCTATCTAACAGAACGGTTGTCAATGTGTGCACTCAACTTCCAGAGTTAAACCCGTGTGTGGATTCAGCAGTCTGCAAACCCTTTCTCTGCAGAGTCCCAAAACAGTCGTTTTCAGCCCATTACCGGCATATGGAAGAAACAGCAGTAAGCCCAGGGAAATATCTGCTTCTAAATCCAAAACGCAGCTATCTAACAGAACGGTTGTCAATGTGTGCACTCAACTTCCAGAGTTAAACCCGTGTGTGGATTCAGCAGTCTGCAAACACTTTCTCTGCAGAGTCCCAAAACAGGCGTTTTCAGCCCATTACCGGCATATGGAAGAAACAGCAGTAAGCACTGGGAAATATCTGCTTCTAAATCCAAAACGCAGCTATCTAACAGAACGGTTGTCAATGTGTGCACTCAACTTCCAGAGTTAAACCCGTGTGTGGATTCAGCAGTCTGCAAACACTTTCTCTGCAGAGTCCCAAAACAGGCGTTTTCAGCCCATTACCGGCATATGGAAGAAACAGCAGTAAGCACTGGGAAATATCTGCTTCTAAATCCAAAACGCAGCTATCTAACAGAACGGTTGTCAATGTGTGCACTCAACTTCCAGAGTTAAACCCGTGTGTGGATTCAGCAGTCTGCAAACACTTTCTCTGCAGAGTCCCAAAACAGGCGTTTTCAGCCCATTACCGGCATATGGAAGAAACGGCAGTAAGCACAGGGAAATATCTGCTTCTAAATCCAAAACGCAGCTATCTAACAGAACGGTTGTCAATGTGTGCACTCAACTTCCAGAATTAAACCCGTGTGTGGATTCAGCAGTCTGCAAACACTTTCTCTGCAGAGTCCCAAAACAGGCGTTTTCAGCCCGTTACCGGCATATGGAAGAAACAGCAGTAAGCACAGGGAAATATCTGCTTCTAAATCCAAAACGCAGCTATCTAACAGAACGGTTGTCAATGTGTGCACTCAACTTCCAGAGTTAAACCCGTGTGTGGATTCAGCAGTCTGCAAACACTTTCTCTGCAGAGTCCCAAAACAGGCGTTTTCAGCCCATTACCGGCATATGGAAGAAACAGCAGTAAGCACAGGGAAATATCTGGTTCTAAATCCAAAACGCAGCTATCTAACAGAACAGTTGTCAATGTGTGCACTCAACTTCCAGAGTTAAACCCGTGTGTGGATTCAGCAGTCTGCAAACACTTTCTCTGTAGAGTCCCAAAACAGGCGTTTTCAGCCCATTACCGGCATATGGAAGAAACGGCAGTAAGCACAGGGAAATATCTGCTTCTAAATCCAAAACGCAGCTATCTAACAGAACGGTTGTCAATGTGTGCACTCAACTTCCAGAGTTAAACCCGTGTGTGGATTCAGCAGTCTGCAAACATCTTCTCTGCAGAATCCCAAAACACGCGTTTTCAGCCCTTTACCGGCATATGGAAGAAACGGCAGCAAGCACAGGGAAATATGTGCTTCTAAATCCAAAACGCAGCTATCTAACAGAACGGTTGTCAATGTGTGCACTCAACTTCCAGAGTTAAACCCGTGTGTGGATTCAGCAGTCTGCAAACACTTTCTCTGCAGAGTCCCAAAACAGGCGTTTTCAGCCCTTTACCGGCATATGGAAGAAACAGCAGTAAGCACAGGGAAATATCTGCTTCTAAATCCAAAACGCAGCTATCTAACAGAACGGTTGTCAATGTGTGCACTCAACTTCCAGAGTTAAACCCGTGTGTGGATTCAGCAGTCTGCAAACACTTTCTCTGCAGAGTCCCAAAACAGGCGTTTTCAGCCCATTACCGGCATATGGAAGAAACAGCAGTAAGCACTGGGAAATATCTGCTTCTAAATCCAAAACGCAGCTATCTAACAGAACGGTTGTCAATGTGTGCACTCAACTTCCAGAGTTAAACCCGTGTGTGGATTCAGCAGTCTGCAAACACTTTCTCTGCAGAGTCCCAAAACAGGCGTTTTCAGCCCATTACCGGCATATGGAAGAAACGGCAGTAAGCACAGGGAAATATCTGCTTCTAAATCCAAAACGCAGCTATCTAACAGAACGGTTGTCAATGTGTGCACTCAACTTCCAGAATTAAACCCGTGTGTGGATTCAGCAGTCTGCAAACACTTTCTCTGCAGAGTCCCAAAACAGGCGTTTTCAGCCCGTTACCGGCATATGGAAGAAACAGCAGTAAGCACAGGGAAATATCTGCTTCTAAATCCAAAACGCAGCTATCTAACAGAACGGTTGTCAATGTGTGCACTCAACTTCCAGAGTTAAACCCGTGTGTGGATTCAGCAGTCTGCAAACACTTTCTCTGCAGAGTCCCAAAACAGGCGTTTTCAGCCCATTACCGGCATATGGAAGAAACAGCAGTAAGCACAGGGAAATATCTGGTTCTAAATCCAAAACGCAGCTATCTAACAGATCAGTTGTCAATGTGTGCACTCAACTTCCAGAGTTAAACCCGTGTGTGGATTCAGCAGTCTGCAAACACTTTCTCTGTAGAGTCCCAAAACAGGCGTTTTCAGCCCATTACCGGCATATGGAAGAAACGGCAGTAAGCACAGGGAAATATCTGCTTCTAAATCCAAAACGCAGCTATCTAACAGAACGGTTGTCAATGTGTGCACTCAACTTCCAGAGTTAAACCCGTGTGTGGATTCAGCAGTCTGCAAACATCTTCTCCGCAGAATCCCAAAACACGCGTTTTCAGCCCTTTACCGGCATATGGAAGAAACGGCAGCAAGCACAGGGAAATATGTGCTTCTAAATCCAAAACGCAGCTATCTAACAGAACGGTTGTCAATGTGTGCACTCAACTTCCAGAGTTAAACCCGTGTGTGGATTCAGCAGTCTGCAAACACTTTCTCTGCAGAGTCCCAAAACAGGCGTTTTCAGCCCTTTACCGGCATATGGAAGAAACAGCAGTAAGCACAGGGAAATATCTGCTTCTAAATCCAAAACGCAGCTATCTAACAGAACGGTTGTCAATGTGTGCACTCAACTTCCAGAGTTAAACCCGTGTGTGGATTCAGCAGTCTGCAAACACTTTCTCTGCAGAGTCCCAAAACAGGCGTTTTCAGCCCATTACCGGCATATGGAAGAAACAGCAGTAAGCACAGGGAAATATCTGCTTCTAAATCCAAAATGCAGCTATCTAACAGAACGGTTGTCAATGTGTGCACTCAACTTCCAGAGTTAAACCCGTGTGTGGATTCAGCAGTCTGCAAACACTTTCTCTGCAGAGTCCCAAAACAGGCGTTTTCAGCCCTTTACCGGCATATGGAAGAAACAGCAGTAAGCCCAGGGAAATATCTGCTTCTAAATCCAAAACGCAGCTATCTAACAGAACGGTTGTCAATGTGTGCACTCAACTTCCAGAGTTAAACCCGTGTGTGGATTCAGCAGTCTGCAAACACTTTCTCTGCAGAGTCCCAAAACAGGCGTTTTCAGCCCATTACCGGCTTATGGAAGAAACGGCAGTAAGCACAGGGAAATATCTGCTTCTAAATCCAAAACGCAGCTATCTAACAGAACGGTTGTTAATGTGTGCACTCAACTTCCAGAGTTAAACCCGTGTGTGGATTCAGCAGTCTGCAAACACTTTCTCTGCAGAGTCCCAAAACAGGCGTTTTCAGGCCATTACCGGCATATGGAAGAAACGGCAGTAAGCACAGGGAAATATGTGCTTCTAAATCCAAAACGCAGCTATCTAACAGAACGGTTGTCAATGTGTGCACTCAACTTCCAGAGTTAAACCCGTGTGTGGATTCAGCAGTCTGCAAACATCTTCTCTGCAGAGTCCCAAAACAGGCGTTTTCAGCCCATTACCGGCATATGGAAGAAACGGCAGTAAGCACAGGGAAATATCTGCTTCTAAATCCAAAACGCAGCTATCTAACAGAACGGTTGTCAATGTGTGCACTCAACTTCCAGAGTTAAACCCGTGTGTGGATTCAGCAGTCTGCAAACACTTTCTCTGCAGAGTCCCAAAACAGGCGTTTTCAGCCCTTTACCGGCATATGGAAGAAACAGCAGTAAGCCCAGGGAAATATCTGCTTCTAAATCCAAAACGCAGCTATCTAACAGAACGGTTGTCAATGTGTGCACTCAACTTCCAGAGTTAAACCCGTGTGTGGATTCAGCAGTCTGCAAACACTTTCTCTGCAGAGTCCCCAAACAGGCGTTTTCAGCCCATTACCGGCATATGGAAGAAACGGCAGTAAGCCCAGGGAAATATCTGCTTCTAAATCCAAAACGCAGCTATCTAACAGAACGGTTGTCAATGTGTGCACTCAACTTCCAGAGTTAAACCCGTGTGTGGATTCAGCAGTCTGCAAACACTTTCTCTGCAGAGTCCCAAAACAGGCGTTTTCAGCCCTTTACCGGCATATGGAAGAAACGGCAGTAAGCACAGGGAAATATCTGCTTCTAAATCCAAAACGCAGCTATCTAACAGAACGGTTGTCAATGTGTGCACTCAACTTCCAGAGTTAAACCCGTGTGTGGATTCAGCAGTCTGTAAACACTTTCTCTGCAGAGTCCCAAAGCAGGCGTTTTCAGCCCATTACCGGCATATGGAAGAAACAGCAGTAAGCACAGGGAAATATCTGCTTCTAAATCCAAAACGCAGCTATCTAACAGAACGGTTGTCAATGTGTGCACTCAACTTCCAGAGTTAAACCCGTGTTTGGATTCAGCAGTCTGCAAACATCTTCTCTGCAGAGTCCCAAAACAGGCGTTTTCAGCCCATTACCGGCATATGGAAGAAACGGCAGTAAGCACAGGGAAATATCTGCTTCTAAATCCAAAATGCAGCTATCTAACAGAACGGTTGACAATGTGTGCACTCAACTTCCAGAGTTAAACCCGTGTGTGGATTCAGCAGTCTGCAAACACTTTCTCTGCAGAGTCCCAAAACAGGCGTTTTCAGCCCTTTACCGGCATATGGAAGAAACAGCAGTAAGCCCAGGGAAATATCTGCTTCTAAATCCAAAATGCAGCTATCTAACAGAACGGTTGTCAATGTGTGCACTCAACTTCCAGAGTTAAACCCGTGTGTGGATTCAGCAGTCTGCAAACACTTTCTCTGCAGAGTCCCAAAACAGGCGTTTTCAGCCCATTACCGACATATGGAAGAAACGGGATTAAGCACAGGGAAATATCTGCTTCTAAATCCAAAACGCAGCTATCTAACAGAACGGTTGTCAATGTGTGCACTCAACTTCCAGAGTTAAACCCGTGTGTGGATTCAGCAGTCTGCAAACACTTTCTCTGCAGAGTCCCAAAACAGGCGTTTTCAGCCCATTACCGGCATATGGAAGAAACAGCAGTAAGCACTGGGAAATATCTGCTTCTAAATCCAAAACGCAGCTATCTAACAGAACGGTTGTCAATGTGTGCACTCAACTTCCAGAGTTAAACCCGTGTGTGGATTCAGCAGTCTGCAAACACTTTCTCTGCAGAGTCCCAAAACAGGCGTTTTCAGCCCATTACCGGCATATGGAAGAAACGGCAGTAAGCACAGGGAAATATCTGCTTCTAAATCCAAAACGCAGCTATCTAACAGAACGGTTGTCAATGTGTGCACTCAACTTCCAGAATTAAACCCGTGTGTGGATTCAGCAGTCTGCAAACACTTTCTCTGCAGAGTCCCAAAACAGGCGTTTTCAGCCCGTTACCGGCATATGGAAGAAACAGCAGTAAGCACAGGGAAATATCTGCTTCTAAATCCAAAACGCAGCTATCTAACAGAACGGTTGTCAATGTGTGCACTCAACTTCCAGAGTTAAACCCGTGTGTGGATTCAGCAGTCTGCAAACACTTTCTCTGCAGAGTCCCAAAACAGGCGTTTTCAGCCCATTACCGGCATATGGAAGAAACAGCAGTAAGCACAGGGAAATATCTGGTTCTAAATCCAAAACGCAGCTATCTAACAGATCAGTTGTCAATGTGTGCACTCAACTTCCAGAGTTAAACCCGTGTGTGGATTCAGCAGTCTGCAAACACTTTCTCTGTAGAGTCCCAAAACAGGCGTTTTCAGCCCATTACCGGCATATGGAAGAAACGGCAGTAAGCACAGGGAAATATCTGCTTCTAAATCCAAAACGCAGCTATCTAACAGAACGGTTGTCAATGTGTGCACTCAACTTCCAGAGTTAAACCCGTGTGTGGATTCAGCAGTCTGCAAACATCTTCTCCGCAGAATCCCAAAACACGCGTTTTCAGCCCTTTACCGGCATATGGAAGAAACGGCAGCAAGCACAGGGAAATATGTGCTTCTAAATCCAAAACGCAGCTATCTAACAGAACGGTTGTCAATGTGTGCACTCAACTTCCAGAGTTAAACCCGTGTGTGGATTCAGCAGTCTGCAAACACTTTCTCTGCAGAGTCCCAAAACAGGCGTTTTCAGCCCTTTACCGGCATATGGAAGAAACAGCAGTAAGCACAGGGAAATATCTGCTTCTAAATCCAAAACGCAGCTATCTAACAGAACGGTTGTCAATGTGTGCACTCAACTTCCAGAGTTAAACCCGTGTGTGGATTCAGCAGTCTGCAAACACTTTCTCTGCAGAGTCCCAAAACAGGCGTTTTCAGCCCATTACCGGCATATGGAAGAAACAGCAGTAAGCACAGGGAAATATCTGCTTCTAAATCCAAAATGCAGCTATCTAACAGAACGGTTGTCAATGTGTGCACTCAACTTCCAGAGTTAAACCCGTGTGTGGATTCAGCAGTCTGCAAACACTTTCTCTGCAGAGTCCCAAAACAGGCGTTTTCAGCCCTTTACCGGCATATGGAAGAAACAGCAGTAAGCCCAGGGAAATATCTGCTTCTAAATCCAAAACGCAGCTATCTAACAGAACGGTTGTCAATGTGTGCACTCAACTTCCAGAGTTAAACCCGTGTGTGGATTCAGCAGTCTGCAAACACTTTCTCTGCAGAGTCCCAAAACAGGCGTTTTCAGCCCATTACCGGCATATGGAAGAAACAGCAGTAAGCACAGGGAAATATCTGGTTCTAAATCCAAAACGCAGCTATCTAACAGAACAGTTGTCAATGTGTGCACTCAACTTCCAGAGTTAAACCCGTGTGTGGATTCAGCAGTCTGCAAACACTTTCTCTGTAGAGTCCCAAAACAGGCGTTTTCAGCCCATTACCGGCATATGGAAGAAACGGCAGTAAGCACAGGGAAATATCTGCTTCTAAATCCAAAACGCAGCTATCTAACAGAACGGTTGTCAATGTGTGCACTCAACTTCCAGAGTTAAACCCGTGTGTGGATTCAGCAGTCTGCAAACATCTTCTCTGCAGAGTCCCAAAACACGCGTTTTCAGCCCTTTACCGGCATATGGAAGAAACGGCAGCAAGCACAGGGAAATATGTGCTTCTAAATCCAAAACGCAGCTATCTAACAGAACGGTTGTCAATGTGTGCACTCAACTTCCAGAGTTAATCCCGTGTGTGGATTCAGCAGTCTGCAAACCCTTTCTCTGCAGAGTCCCAAAACAGGCGTTTTCAGCCCTTTACCGGCATATGGAAGAAACAGCAGTAAGCACAGGGAAATATCTGCTTCTAAATCCAAAACGCAGCTATCTAACAGAACGGTTGTCAATGTGTGCACTCAACTTCCAGAGTTAAACCCGTGTGTGGATTCAGCAGTCTGCAAACACTTTCTCTGCAGAGTCCCAAAACAGGCGTTTTCAGCCCATTACCGGCATATGGAAGAAACAGCAGTAAGCACAGGGAAATATCTGCTTCTAAATCCAAAATGCAGCTATCTAACAGAACGGTTGTCAATGTGTGCACTCAACTTCCAGAGTTAAACCCGTGTGTGGATTCAGCAGTCTGCAAACACTTTCTCTGCAGAGTCCCAAAACAGGCGTTTTCAGCCCTTTACCGGCATATGGAAGAAACAGCAGTAAGCCCAGGGAAATATCTGCTTCTAAATCCAAAACGCAGCTATCTAACAGAACGGTTGTCAATGTGTGCACTCAACTTCCAGAGTTAAACCCTTGTGTGGATTCAGGAGTCTGCAAACACTTTCTCTGCAGAGTCCCAAAACAGGCGTTTTCAGCCCATTACCGGCTTATGGAAGAAACGGCAGTAAGCACAGGGAAATATCTGCTTCTAAATCCAAAACGCAGCTATCTAACAGAACGGTTGTCAATGTGTGCACTCAACTTCCAGAGTTAAACCCGTGTGTGGATTCAGCAGTCTGCAAACACTTTCTCTGCAGAGTCCCAAAACAGGCGTTTTCAGGCCATTACCGGCATATGGAAGAAACGGCAGTAAGCACAGGGAAATATGTGCTTCTAAATCCAAAACGCAGCGGTTGTCAATGTGTGCACTCAACTTCAAGCCCAGGGAAATATCTGCTTCTAAATCCAAAACGCAGCTATCTAACAGAACGGTTGTCAATGTGTGCACTCAACTTCCAGAGTTAAACCCTTGTGTGGATTCAGGAGTCTGCAAACACTTTCTCTGCAGAGTCCCAAAACAGGCGTTTTCAGCCCATTACCGGCTTATGGAAGAAACGGCAGTAAGCACAGGGAAATATCTGCTTCTAAATCCAAAACGCAGCTATCTAACAGAACGGTTGTCAATGTGTGCACTCAACTTCCAGAGTTAAACCCGTGTGTGGATTCAGCAGTCTGCAAACATCTTCTCTGCAGAGTCCCAAAACAGGCGTTTTCAGCCCATTACCGGCATATGGAAGAAACGGCAGTAAGCACAGGGAAATATCTGCTTCTAAATCCAAAACGCAGCTATCTAACAGAACGGTTGTCAATGTGTGCACTCAACTTCCAGAGTTAAACCCGTGTGTGGATTCAGCAGTCTGCAAACACTTTCTCTGCAGAGTCCCAAAACAGGCGTTTTCAGCCCTTTACCGGCATATGGAAGAAACAGCAGTAAGCCCAGGGAAATATCTGCTTCTAAATCCAAAACGCAGCTATCTAACAGAACGGTTGTCAATGTGTGTGCTCAACTTCCAGAGATAAACCCGTGTGTGGATTCAGCAGTCTGCAAACACTTTCTCTGCAGAGTCCCCAAACAGGCGTTTTCAGCCCATTACCGGCATATGGAAGAAACGGCAGTAAGCCCAGGGAAATATCTGCTTCTAAATCCAAAACGCAGCTATCTAACAGAACGGTTGTCAATGTGTGCACTCAACTTCCAGAGTTAAACCCGTGTGTGGATTCAGCAGTCTGCAAACACTTTCTCTGCAGAGTCCCAAAACAGGCGTTTTCAGCCCTTTACCGGCATATGGAAGAAACGGCAGTAAGCCCAGGGAAATATCTGCTTCTAAATCCAAAACGCAGCTATCTAACAGAACGGTTGTCAATGTGTGCACTCAACTTCCAGAGTTAAACCCGTGTGTGGATTCAGCAGTCTGCAAACACTTTCTCTGCAGAGTCCCAAAACAGGCGTTTTCAGCCCATTACCGACATATGGAAGAAACGGGAGTAAGCACAGGGAAATATCTGCTTCTAAATCCAAAACGCAGCTATCTAACAGAACGGTTGTCAATGTGTGCACTCAACTTCCAGAGTTAAACCAGTGTGTGGACTCAGCAGTCTGCAAACCCTTTCTCTGCAGAGTCCCAAAACAGTCGTTTTCAGCCCTTTACCGGCATATGGAAGTAACAGCAGTAAGCACAGGGAAATATCTGCCTCTAAATCCAAAACGCAGCTATCTAACAGAACGGTTGACAATGTGTGCACTCAACTTCCAGAGTTAAACCCGTGTGTGTATTCAGCAGTCTGCAAACCCTTTCTCTGCAGAGTCCCAAAACAGTCGTTTTCAGCCCATTACCGGCATATGGAAGAAACAGCAGTAAGCCCAGGGAAATATCTGCTTCTAAATCCAAAACGCAGCTATCTAACAGAACGGTTGTCAATGTGTGCACTCAACTTCCAGAGTTAAACCCGTGTGTGGATTCAGCAGTCTGCAAACACTTTCTCTGCAGAGTCCCAAAACAGGCGTTTTCAGCCCATTACCGGCATATGGAAGAAATAGCAGTAAGCACAGGGAAATATCTGCTTCTAAATCCAAAACGCAGCTATCTAACAGAACGGTTGTCAATGTGTGCACTCAACTTCCAGAGTTAAACCCGTGTGTGGATTCAGCAGTCTGCAAACACTTTCTCTGCAGAGTCCCAAAACAGGCGTTTTCAGCCCATTACCGGCATATGGAAGAAACAGCAGTAAGCACAGGGAAATATCTGCTTCTAAATCCAAAACGCAGCTATCTAACAGAACGGTTGTCAATGTGTGCACTCAACTTCCAGAGTTAAACCCGTGTGTGGATTCAGCAGTCTGCAAACACTTTCTCTGCAGAGTCCCAAAACAGGCGTTTTCAGCCCATTACCGGCATATGGAAGAAACGGCAGTAAGCACAGGGAAATATCTGCTTCTAAATCCAAAACGCAGCTATCTAACAGAACGGTTGTCAATGTGTGCACTCAACTTCCAGAGTTAAACCCGTGTGTGGATTCAGCAGTCTGCAAACACTTTCTCTGCAGAGTCCCAAAACAGGCGTTTTCAGCCCATTACCGGCATATGGAAGAAACGGCAGTAAGCACAGGGAAATATCTGCTTCTAAATCCAAAACGCAGCTATCTAACAGAACGGTTGTCAATGTGTGCACTCAACTTCCAGAGTTAAACCCGTGTGTGGATTCAGCAGTCTGCAAACACTTTCTCTGCAGAGTCCCAAAACAGGCGTTTTCAGCCCTTTACCGGCATAGGTAAGAAACAGCAGTAAGCACAGGGAAATATCTGCTTCTAAATCCAAAACGCAGCTATCTAACAGAACGGTTGTCAATGTGTGCACTCAACTTCCAGAGTTAAACCCGTGTGT
Organism: Aotus nancymaae; assembly: GCF_030222135.1. Taxonomy (NCBI): domain Eukaryota; kingdom Metazoa; phylum Chordata; class Mammalia; order Primates; family Aotidae; genus Aotus; species Aotus nancymaae. The sequence goes on from NW_026988714.1 coordinate 54,751, forward strand.
GGATTCAGCAGTCTGCAAACACTTTCTCTGCAGAGTCCCAAAACAGGCGTTTTCAGCCCATTACCGGCATATGGAAGAAACAGCAGTAAGCACAGGGAAATATCTGCTTCTAAATCCAAAACGCAGCTATCTAACAGAACGGTTGTCAATGTGTGCACTCAACTTCCAGAGTTAAACCCGTGTGTGGATTCAGCAGTCTGCAAACACTTTCTCTGCAGAGTCCCAAAACAGGCGTTTTCAGCCCTTTCCGGCATATGGAAGAAACAGCAGTAAGCCCAGGGAAATATCTGCTTCTAAATCCAAAACGCAGCTATCTAACAGAACGGTTGTCAATGTGTGCACTCAACTTCCAGAGTTAAACCCGTGTGTGGATTCAGCAGTCTGCAAACACTTTCTCTGCAGAGTCCCAAAACAGGCCTTTTGAGCCCATTACCGGCATACGGAAGAAACAGCAGTAAGCCCAGGGAAATATCTGCTTCTAAATCCAAAACGCAGCTATCTAACAGAACGGTTGTCAATGTGTGCACTCAACTTCCAGAGTTAAACCCGTGTGTGGATTCAGCAGTCTGCAAACACTTTCTCTGCAGAGTCCCAAAACAGGCGTTTTCAGCCCATTACCGGCATATGGAAGAAACAGCAGTAAGCACAGGGAAATATCTGCTTCTAAATCCAAAACGCAGCTATCTAACAGAACGGTTGTCAATGTGTGCACTCAACTTCCAGAGTTAAACCGGTGTGTGGATTCAGCAGTCTGCAAACACTTTCTCTGCAGAGTCCCAAAACAGGCGTTTTCAGCCCATTACCAGCATATGGAAGAAACAGCAGTAAGCACAGGGAAATATCTGCTTCTAAATCCAAAACGCAGCTATCTAACAGAACGGTTGTCAATGTGTGCACTCAACTTCCAGAGTTAAACCCTTGTGTGGATTCAGGAGTCTGCAAACACTTTCTCTACAGAGTCCCAAAACAGGCGTTTTCAGACCATTACTGGCATATGGAAGAAACAGCAGTAAGCCCAGGGAAATATCTGCTTCTAAATCCAAAACGCAGCTATCTAACAGAACGGTTGTCAATGTGTGCACTCAACTTCCAGAGTTAAACCCGTGTGTGGATTCAGCAGTCTGCAAACACTTTCTCTGCAGAGTCCCAAAACAGGCGTTTTCAGCCCATTACCGGCATATGGAAGAAACAGCAGTAAGCACAGGGAAATATCTGCTTCTAAATCCAAAACGCAGCTATCTAACAGAACGGTTGTCAATGTGTGCACTCAACTTCCAGAGTTAAACCCGTGTGTGGATTCAGCAGTCTGCAAACACTTTCTCTGCAGAGTCCCAAAACAGGCGTTTTCAGCCCATTACCGGCATATGGAAGAAACAGCAGTAACCCCAGGGAAATATCTGCTTCTAAATCCAAAACGCAGCTATCTAACAGAACGGTTTTCAATGTGTGCACTCAACTTCCAGAGTTAAACCCGTGTGTGGATTCAGCAGTCTGCAAACACTTTCTCTGCAGAGTCCCAAAACAGGCGTTTTCAGCCCATTACCGGCATATGGAAGAAACGGCAGTAAGCACAGGGAAATATCTGCTTCTAAATCCAAAACGCAGCTATCTAACAGAACGGTTGTCAATGTGTGCACTCAACTTCCAGAGTTAAACCCGTGTGTGGATTCAGCAGTCTGCAAACCCTTTCTCTGCAGAGTCCCAAAACAGGCGTTTTCAGCCCTTTACCGGCATAGGTAAGAAACAGCAGTAAGCACAGGGAAATATCTGCTTCTAAATCCAAAACGCAGCTATCTAACAGAACGGTTGTCAATGTGTGCACTCAACTTCCAGAGTTAAACCCGTGTGTGGATTCAGCAGTCTGCAAACACTTTCTCTGCAGAGTCCCAAAACAGGCGTTTTCAGCCCATTACCGGCATATGGAAGAAACGGCAGTAAGCACAGGGAAATATCTGCTTCTAAATCCAAAACGCAGCTATCTAACAGAACGGTTGTCAATGTGTGCACTCAACTTCCAGAGTTAAACCCGTGTGTGGATTCAGCAGTCTGCAAACACTTTCTCTGCAGAGTCCCAAAACAGGCGTTTTCAGCCCTTTCCGGCATATGGAAGAAACAGCAGTAAGCCCAGGGAAATATCTGCTTCTAAATCCAAAACGCAGCTATCTAACAGAACGGTTGTCAATGTGTGCACTCAACTTCCAGAGTTAAACCCGTGTGTGGATTCAGCAGTCTGCAAACACTTTCTCTGCAGAGTCCCAAAACAGGCCTTTTGAGCCCATTACCGGCATATGGAATAAACAGCAGTAAGCCCAGGGAAATATCTGCTTCTAAATCCAAAACGCAGCTATCTAACAGAACGGTTGTCAATGTGTGCACTCAACTTCCAGAGTTAAACCCGTGTGTGGATTCAGCAGTCTGCAAACACTTTCTCTGCAGAGTCCCAAAACAGGCGTTTTCAGCCCATTACCGGCATATGGAAGAAACAGCAGTAAGCACAGGGAAATATCTGCTTCTAAATCCAAAACGCAGCTATCTAACAGAACGGTTGTCAATGTGTGCACTCAACTTCCAGAGTTAAACCCGTGTGTGGATTCAGCAGTCTGCAAACACTTTCTCTGCAGAGTCCCAAAACAGGCGTTTTCAGCCCATTACCAGCATATGGAAGAAACAGCAGTAAGCACAGGGAAATATCTGCTTCTAAATCCAAAACGCAGCTATCTAACAGAACGGTTGTCAATGTGTGCACTCAACTTCCAGAGTTAAACCCGTGTGTGGATTCAGCAGTCTGCAAACACTTTCTCTGCAGAGTCCCAAAACAGGCGTTTTCAGCCCATTACCGGCATATGGAAGAAACAGCAGTAACCCCAGGGAAATATCTGCTTCTAAATCCAAAACGCAGCTATCTAACAGAACGGTTGTCAATGTGTGCACTCAACTTCCAGAGTTAAACCCGTGTGTGGATTCAGCAGTCTGCAAACACTTTCTCTGCAGAGTCCCAAAACAGGCGTTTTCAGCCCATTACCGGCATATGGAAGAAACTGCAGTAAGCACAGGGAAATATCTGCTTCTAAATCCAAAACACAGCTATCTAACAGAACGGTTGTCAATGTGTGCACTCAACTTCCAGAGTTAAACCAGCGTGTGGATTCAGCAGTCTGCAAACCCTTTCTCTGCAGAGTCCCAAAACAGGCGTTTTCAGCCCTTTACCGGCATATGTAAGAAACAGCAGTAAGCACAGGGAAATATCAGCTTCTAAATCCAAAACGCAGCTATCTAACAGAACGGTTGTCAATGTGTGCACTCAACTTCCAGAGTTAAACCCGTGTGTGGATTCAGCAGTCTGCAAACACTTTCTCTGCAGAGTCCCAAAACAGGCGTTTTCAGCTCATTACCGGCATATGGAAGAAACAGCAGTAAGCACAGGGAAATATCTGCTTCTAAATCCAAAACGCAGCTATCTAACAGAACGGTTGTCAATGTGTGCACTCAACTTCCAGAGTTAAACCCGTGTGTGGATTCAGCAGTCTGCAAACACTTTCTCTGCAGAGTCCCAAAACAGGCGTTTTCAGCCCATTACCGGCATATGGAAGAAACAGCAGTAACCCCAGGGAAATATCTGCTTCTAAATCCAAAACGCAGCTATCTAACAGAACGGTTGTCAATGTGTGCACTCAACTTCCAGAGTTAAACCCGTGTGTGGATTCAGCAGTCTGCAAACACTTTCTCTGCAGAGTCCCAAAACAGGCGTTTTCAGCCCATTACCGGCATAAGGAAGAAACAGCAGTAACCCCAGGGAAATATCTGCTTCTAAATCCAAAACGCAGCTATCTAACAGAACGGTTGTCAATGTGTGCACTCAACTTCCAGAGTTAAACCCGTGTGTGGATTCAGCAGTCTGCAAACACTTTCTCTGCAGAGTCCCAAAACAGGCGTTTTCAGCCCATTACCGGCATATGGAAGAAACGGCAGTAAGCACAGGGAAATATCTGCTTCTAAATCCAAAACGCAGCTATCTAACAGAACGGTTGTCAATGTGTGCACTCAACTTCCAGAGTTAAACCCGTGTGTGGATTCAGCAGTCTGCAAACACTTTCTCTGCAGAGTCCCAAAACAGGCGTTTTCAGCCCATTACCGGCATATGGAAGAAACAGCAGTAAGCACAGGGAAATATCTGCTTCTAAATCCAAAACGCAGCTATCTAACAGAACGGTTGTCAATGTGTGCACTCAACTTCCAGAGTTAAACCCGTGTGTGGATTCAGCAGTCTGCAAACACTTTCTCTGCAGAGTCCCAAAACAGGCGTTTTCAGCCCTTTCCGGCATATGGAAGAAACAGCAGTAAGCCCAGGGAAATATCTGCTTCTAAATCCAAAACGCAGCTATCTAACAGAACGGTTGTCAATGTGTGCACTCAACTTCCAGAGTTAAACCCGTGTGTGGATTCAGCAGTCTGCAAACACTTTCTCTGCAGAGTCCCAAAACAGGCCTTTTGAGCCCATTACCGGCATATGGAATAAACAGCAGTAAGCCCAGGGAAATATCTGCTTCTAAATCCAAAACGCAGCTATCTAACAGAACGGTTTTCAATGTGTGCACTCAACTTCCAGAGTTAAACCCGTGTGTGGATTCAGCAGTCTGCAAACACTTTCTCTGCAGAGTCCCAAAACAGGCGTTTTCAGCCCATTACCGGCATATGGAAGAAACAGCAGTAAGCACAGGGAAATATCTGCTTCTAAATCCAAAACGCAGCTATCTAACAGAACGGTTGTCAATGTGTGCACTCAACTTCCAGAGTTAAACCCGTGTGTGGATTCAGCAGTCTGCAAACACTTTCTCTGCAGAGTCCCAAAACAGGCGTTTTCAGCCCATTACCGGCATATGGAAGAAACAGCAGTAAGCACTGGGAAATATCTGCTTCTAAATCCAAAACGCAGCTATCTAACAGAACGGTTGTCAATGTGTGCACTCAACTTCCAGAGTTAAACCCGTGTGTGGATTCAGCAGTCTGCAAACACTTTCTCTGCAGAGTCCCAAAACAGGCGTTTTCAGCCCATTACCGGCATATGGAAGAAACGGCAGTAAGCACAGGGAAATATCTGCTTCTAAATCCAAAACGCAGCTATCTAACAGAACGGTTGTCAATGTGTGCACTCAACTTCCAGAATTAAACCCGTGTGTGGATTCAGCAGTCTGCAAACACTTTCTCTGCAGAGTCCCAAAACAGGCGTTTTCAGCCCGTTACCGGCATATGGAAGAAACAGCAGTAAGCACAGGGAAATATCTGCTTCTAAATCCAAAACGCAGCTATCTAACAGAACGGTTGTCAATGTGTGCACTCAACTTCCAGAGTTAAACCCGTGTGTGGATTCAGCAGTCTGCAAACACTTTCTCTGCAGAGTCCCAAAACAGGCGTTTTCAGCCCATTACCGGCATATGGAAGAAACAGCAGTAAGCACAGGGAAATATCTGGTTCTAAATCCAAAACGCAGCTATCTAACAGAACAGTTGTCAATGTGTGCACTCAACTTCCAGAGTTAAACCCGTGTGTGGATTCAGCAGTCTGCAAACACTTTCTCTGTAGAGTCCCAAAACAGGCGTTTTCAGCCCATTACCGGCATATGGAAGAAACGGCAGTAAGCACAGGGAAATATCTGCTTCTAAATCCAAAACGCAGCTATCTAACAGAACGGTTGTCAATGTGTGCACTCAACTTCCAGAGTTAAACCCGTGTGTGGATTCAGCAGTCTGCAAACATCTTCTCTGCAGAGTCCCAAAACACGCGTTTTCAGCCCTTTACCGGCATATGGAAGAAACGGCAGCAAGCACAGGGAAATATGTGCTTCTAAATCCAAAACGCAGCTATCTAACAGAACGGTTGTCAATGTGTGCACTCAACTTCCAGAGTTAAACCCGTGTGTGGATTCAGCAGTCTGCAAACACTTTCTCTGCAGAGTCCCAAAACAGGCGTTTTCAGCCCTTTACCGGCATATGGAAGAAACAGCAGTAAGCATAGGGAAATATCTGCTTCTAAATCCAAAACGCAGCTATCTAACAGAACGGTTGTCAATGTGTGCACTCAACTTCCAGAGTTAAACCCGTGTGTGGATTCAGCAGTCTGCAAACACTTTCTCTGCAGAGTCCCAAAACAGGCGTTTTCAGCCCATTACCGGCATATGGAAGAAACAGCAGTAAGCACAGGGAAATATCTGCTTCTAAATCCAAAATGCAGCTATCTAACAGAACGGTTGTCAATGTGTGCACTCAACTTCCAGAGTTAAACCCGTGTGTGGATTCAGCAGTCTGCAAACACTTTCTCTGCAGAGTCCCAAAACAGGCGTTTTCAGCCCTTTACCGGCATATGGAAGAAACAGCAGTAAGCCCAGGGAAATATCTGCTTCTAAATCCAAAACGCAGCTATCTAACAGAACGGTTGTCAATGTGTGCACTCAACTTCCAGAGTTAAACCCTTGTGTGGATTCAGGAGTCTGCAAACACTTTCTCTGCAGAGTCCCAAAACAGGCGTTTTCAGCCCATTACCGGCTTATGGAAGAAACGGCAGTAAGCACAGGGAAATATCTGCTTCTAAATCCAAAACGCAGCTATCTAACAGAACGGTTGTCAATGTGTGCACTCAACTTCCAGAGTTAAACCCGTGTGTGGATTCAGCAGTCTGCAAACACTTTCTCTGCAGAGTCCCAAAACAGGCGTTTTCAGGCCATTACCGGCATATGGAAGAAACGGCAGTAAGCACAGGGAAATATGTGCTTCTAAATCCAAAACGCAGCTATCTAACAGAACGGTTGTCAATGTGTGCACTCAACTTCCAGAGTTAAACCCGTGTGTGGATTCAGCAGTCTGCAAACATCTTCTCTGCAGAGTCCCAAAACAGGCGTTTTCAGCCCATTACCGGCATATGGAAGAAACGGCAGTAAGCACAGGGAAATATCTGCTTCTAAATCCAAAACGCAGCTATCTAACAGAACGGTTGTCAATGTGTGCACTCAACTTCCAGAGTTAAACCCGTGTGTGGATTCAGCAGTCTGCAAACACTTTCTCTGCAGAGTCCCAAAACAGGCGTTTTCAGCCCTTTACCGGCATATGGAAGAAACAGCAGTAAGCCCAGGGAAATATCTGCTTCTAAATCCAAAACGCAGCTATCTAACAGAACGGTTGTCAATGTGTGTGCTCAACTTCCAGAGATAAACCCGTGTGTGGATTCAGCAGTCTGCAAACACTTTCTCTGCAGAGTCCCCAAACAGGCGTTTTCAGCCCATTACCGGCATATGGAAGAAACGGCAGTAAGCCCAGGGAAATATCTGCTTCTAAATCCAAAACGCAGCTATCTAACAGAACGGTTGTCAATGTGTGCACTCAACTTCCAGAGTTAAACCCGTGTGTGGATTCAGCAGTCTGCAAACACTTTCTCTGCAGAGTCCCAAAACAGGCGTTTTCAGCCCTTTACCGGCATATGGAAGAAACGGCAGTAAGCACAGGGATATATCTGCTTCTAAATCCAAAACGCAGCTATCTAACAGAACGGTTGTCAATGTGTGCACTCAACTTCCAGAGTTAAACCCGTGTGTGGATTCAGCAGTCTGCAAACACTTTCTCTGCAGAGTCCCAAAACAGGCGTTTTCAGCCCATTACCGACATATGGAAGAAACGGGAGTAAGCGCAGGGAAATATCTGCTTCTAAATCCAAAACGCAGCTATCTAACAGAACGGTTGTCAATGTGTGCACTCAACTTCCAGAGTTAAACCAGTGTGTGGACTCAGCAGTCTGCAAACCCTTTCTCTGCAGAGTCCCAAAACAGTCGTTTTCAGCCCTTTACCGGCATATGGAAGTAACAGCAGTAAGCACAGGGAAATATCTGCCTCTAAATCCAAAACGCAGCTATCTAACAGAACGGTTGTCAATGTGTGCACTCAACTTCCAGAGTTAAACCCGTGTGTGTATTCAGCAGTCTGCAAACCCTTTCTCTGCAGAGTCCCAAAACAGTCGTTTTCAGCCCATTACCGGCATATGGAAGAAACAGCAGTAAGCCCAGGGAAATATCTGCTTCTAAATCCAAAACGCAGCTATCTAACAGAACGGTTGTCAATGTGTGCACTCAACTTCCAGAGTTAAACCCGTGTGTGGATTCAGCAGTCTGCAAACACTTTCTCTGCAGAGTCCCAAAACAGGCGTTTTCAGCCCATTACCGGCATATGGAAGAAACAGCAGTAAGCACAGGGAAATATCTGCTTCTAAATCCAAAACGCAGCTATCTAACAGAACGGTTGTCAATGTGTGCACTCAACTTCCAGAGTTAAACCCGTGTGTGGATTCAGCAGTCTGCAAACACTTTCTCTGCAGAGTCCCAAAACAGGCGTTTTCAGCCCATTACCGGCATATGGAAGAAACAGCAGTAAGCACAGGGAAATATCTGCTTCTAAATCCAAAACGCAGCTATCTAACAGAACGGTTGTCAATGTGTGCACTCAACTTCCAGAGTTAAACCCGTGTGTGGATTCAGCAGTCTGCAAACACTTTCTCTGCAGAGTCCCAAAACAGGCGTTTTCAGCCCATTACCGGCATATGGAAGAAACGGCAGTAAGCACAGGGAAATATCTGCTTCTAAATCCAAAACGCAGCTATCTAACAGAACGGTTGTCAATGTGTGCACTCAACTTCCAGAGTTAAACCCGTGTGTGGATTCAGCAGTCTGCAAACACTTTCTCTGCAGAGTCCCAAAACAGGCGTTTTCAGCCCATTACCGGCATATGGAAGAAACGGCAGTAAGCACAGGGAAATATCTGCTTCTAAATCCAAAACGCAGCTATCTAACAGAACGGTTGTCAATGTGTGCACTCAACTTCCAGAGTTAAACCCGTGTGTGGATTCAGCAGTCTGCAAACCCTTTCTCTGCAGAGTCCCAAAACAGGCGTTTTCAGCCCTTTACCGGCATAGGTAAGAAACAGCAGTAAGCACAGGGAAATATCTGCTTCTAAATCCAAAACGCAGCTATCTAACAGAACGGTTGTCAATGTGTGCACTCAACTTCCAGAGTTAAACCCGTGTGTGGATTCAGCAGTCTGCAAACACTTTCTCTGCAGAGTCCCAAAACAGGCGTTTTCAGCCCATTACCGGCATATGGAAGAAACAGCAGTAAGCACAGGGAAATATCAGCTTCTAAATCCAAAACGCAGCTATCTAACAGAACGGTTGTCAATGTGTGCACTCAACTTCCAGAGTTAAACCCGTGTGTGGATTCAGCAGTCTGCAAACACTTTCTCTGCAGAGTCCCAAAACAGGCGTTTTCAGCCCTTTCCGGCATATGGAAGAAACAGCAGTAAGCCCAGGAAAATATCTGCTTCTAAATCCAAAACGCAGCTATCTAACAGAACGGTTGTCAATGTGTGCACTCAACTTCCAGAGTTAAACCCGTGTGTGGATTCAGCAGTCTGCAAACACTTTCTCTGCAGAGTCCCAAAACAGGCCTTTTGAGCCCATTACCGGCATACGGAATAAACAGCAGTAAGCCCAGGGAAATATCTGCTTCTAAATCCAAAACGCAGCTATCTAACAGAACGGTTGTCAATGTGTGCACTCAACTTCCAGAGTTAAACCCGTGTGTGGATTCAGCAGTCTGCAAACACTTTCTCTGCAGAGTCCCAAAACAGGCGTTTTCAGCCCATTACCGGCATATGGAAGAAACAGCAGTAAGCACAGGGAAATATCTGCTTCTAAATCCAAAACGCAGCTATCTAACAGAACGGTTGTCAATGTGTGCACTCAACTTCCAGAGTTAAACCCGTGTGTGGATTCAGCAGTCTGCAAACACTTTCTCTGCAGAGTCCCAAAACAGGCGTTTTCAGCCCATTACCAGCATATGGAAGAAACAGCAGTAAGCACAGGGAAATATCTGCTTCTAAATCCAAAACGCAGCTATCTAACAGAACGGTTGTCAATGTGTGCACTCAACTTCCAGAGTTAAACCCTTGTGTGGATTCAGGAGTCTGCAAACACTTTCTCTGCAGAGTCCCAAAACAGGCGTTTTCAGACCATTACTGGCATATGGAAGAAACAGCAGTAAGCCCAGGGAAATATCTGCTTCTAAATCCAAAACGCAGCTATCTAACAGAACGGTTGTCAATGTGTGCACTCAACTTCCAGAGTTAAACCCGTGTGTGGATTCAGCAGTCTGCAAACACTTTCTCTGCAGAGTCCCAAAACAGGCGTTTTCAGCCCATTACCGGCATATGGAAGAAACAGCAGTAAGCACAGGGAAATATCTGCTTCTAAATCCAAAACGCAGCTATCTAACAGAACGGTTGTCAATGTGTGCACTCAACTTCCAGAGTTAAACCCGTGTGTGGATTCAGCAGTCTGCAAACACTTTCTCTGCAGAGTCCCAAAACAGGCGTTTTCAGCCCATTACCGGCATATGGAAGAAACAGCAGTAACCCCAGGGAAATATCTGCTTCTAAATCCAAAACGCAGCTATCTAACAGAACGGTTGTCAATGTGTGCACTCAACTTCCAGAGTTAAACCCGTGTGTGGATTCAGCAGTCTGCAAACACTTTCTCTGCAGAGTCCCAAAACAGGCGTTTTCAGCCCATTACCGGCATATGGAAGAAACGGCAGTAAGCACAGGGAAATATCTGCTTCTAAATCCAAAACGCAGCTATCTAACAGAACGGTTGTCAATGTGTGCACTCAACTTCCAGAGTTAAACCCGTGTGTGGATTCAGCAGTCTGCAAACCCTTTCTCTGCAGAGTCCCAAAACAGGCGTTTTCAGCCCTTTACCGGCATATGTAAGAAACAGCAGTAAGCACAGGGAAATATCTGCTTCTAAATCCAAAACGCAGCTATCTAACAGAACGGTTGTCAATGTGTGCACTCAACTTCCAGAGTTAAACCCGTGTGTGGATTCAGCAGTCTGCAAACACTTTCTCTGCAGAGTCCCAAAACAGGCGTTTTCAGCCCATTACCGGCATATGGAAGAAACAGCAGTAAGCACAGGGAAATATCTGCTTCTAAATCCAAAACGCAGCTATCTAACAGAACGGTTGTCAATGTGTGCACTCAACTTCCAGAGTTAAACCCGTGTGTGGATTCAGCAGTCTGCAAACACTTTCTCTGCAGAGTCCCAAAACAGGCGTTTTCAGCCCTTTCCGGCATATGGAAGAAACAGCAGTAAGCCCAGGGAAATATCTGCTTCTAAATCCAAAACGCAGCTATCTAACAGAACGGTTGTCAATGTGTGCACTCAACTTCCAGAGTTAAACCCGTGTGTGGATTCAGCAGTCTGCAAACACTTTCTCTGCAGAGTCCCAAAACAGGCCTTTTGAGCCCATTACCGGCATATGGAATAAACAGCAGTAAGCCCAGGGAAATATCTGCTTCTAAATCCAAAACGCAGCTATCTAACAGAACGGTTGTCAATGTGTGCACTCAACTTCCAGAGTTAAACCCGTGTGTGGATTCAGCAGTCTGCAAACACTTTCTCTGCAGAGTCCCAAAACAGGCGTTTTCAGCCCATTACCGGCATATGGAAGAAACAGCAGTAAGCACAGGGAAATATCTGCTTCTAAATCCAAAACGCAGCTATCTAACAGAACGGTTGTCAATGTGTGCACTCAACTTCCAGAGTTAAACCCTTGTGTGGATTCAGGAGTCTGCAAACACTTTCTCTGCAGAGTCCCAAAACAGGCGTTTTCAGACCATTACTGGCATATGGAAGAAACAGCAGTAAGCCCAGGGAAATATCTGCTTCTAAATCCAAAACGCAGCTATCTAACAGAACGGTTGTCAATGTGTGCACTCAACTTCCAGAGTTAAACCCGTGTGTGGATTCAGCAGTCTGCAAACACTTTCTCTGCAGAGTCCCAAAACAGGCGTTTTCAGCCCATTACCGGCATATGGAAGAAACAGCAGTAAGCACAGGGAAATATCTGCTTCTAAATCCAAAACGCAGCTATCTAACAGAACGGTTGTCAATGTGTGCACTCAACTTCCAGAGTTAAACCCGTGTGTGGATTCAGCAGTCTGCAAACACTTTCTCTGCAGAGTCCCAAAACAGGCGTTTTCAGCCCATTACCGGCATATGGAAGAAACAGCAGTAACCCCAGGGAAATATCTGCTTCTAAATCCAAAACGCAGCTATCTAACAGAACGGTTGTCAATGTGTGCACTCAACTTCCAGAGTTAAACCCGTGTGTGGATTCAGCAGTCTGCAAACACTTTCTCTGCAGAGTCCCAAAACAGGCCTTTTCAGCCCATTACCGGCATATGGAAGAAACTGCAGTAAGCACAGGGAAATATCTGCTTCTAAATCCAAAACACAGCTATCTAACAGAACGGTTGTCAATGTGTGCACTCAACTTCCAGAGTTAAACCAGCGTGTGGATTCAGCAGTCTGCAAACCCTTTCTCTGCAGAGTCCCAAAACAGGCGTTTTCAGCCCTTTACCGGCATATGTAAGAAACAGCAGTAAGCACAGGGAAATATCAGCTTCTAAATCCAAAACGCAGCTATCTAACAGAACGGTTGTCAATGTGTGCACTCAACTTCCAGAGTTAAACCCGTGTGTGGATTCAGCAGTCTGCAAACACTTTCTCTGCAGAGTCCCAAAACAGGCGTTTTCAGCTCATTACCGGCATATGGAAGAAACAGCAGTAAGCACAGGGAAATATCTGCTTCTAAATCCAAAACGCAGCTATCTAACAGAACGGTTGTCAATGTGTGCACTCAACTTCCAGAGTTAAACCCGTGTGTGGATTCAGCAGTCTGCAAACACTTTCTCTGCAGAGTCCCAAAACAGGCGTTTTCAGCCCATTACCGGCATATGGAAGAAACAGCAGTAACCCCAGGGAAATATCTGCTTCTAAATCCAAAACGCAGCTATCTAACAGAACGGTTGTCAATGTGTGCACTCAACTTCCAGAGTTAAACCCGTGTGTGGATTCAGCAGTCTGCAAACACTTTCTCTGCAGAGTCCCAAAACAGGCGTTTTCAGCCCATTACCGGCATATGGAAGAAACAGCAGTAACCCCAGGGAAATATCTGCTTCTAAATCCAAAACGCAGCTATCTAACAGAACGGTTGTCAATGTGTGCACTCAACTTCCAGAGTTAAACCCGTGTGTGGATTCAGCAGTCTGCAAACACTTTCTCTGCAGAGTCCCAAAACAGGCGTTTTCAGCCCATTACCGGCATATGGAAGAAACGGCAGTAAGCACAGGGAAATATCTGCTTCTAAATCCAAAACGCAGCTATCTAACAGAACGGTTGTCAATGTGTGCACTCAACTTCCAGAGTTAAACCCTTGTGTGGATTCAGGAGTCTGCAAACACTTTCTCTGCAGAGTCCCAAAACAGGCGTTTTCAGACCATTACTGGCATATGGAAGAAACAGCAGTAAGCCCAGGGAAATATCTGCTTCTAAATCCAAAACGCAGCTATCTAACAGAACGGTTGTCAATGTGTGCACTCAACTTCCAGAGTTAAACCCGTGTGTGGATTCAGCAGTCTGCAAACACTTTCTCTGCAGAGTCCCAAAACAGGCGTTTTCAGCCCATTACCGGCATATGGAAGAAACAGCAGTAAGCACAGGGAAATATCTGCTTCTAAATCCAAAACGCAGCTATCTAACAGAACGGTTGTCAATGTGTGCACTCAACTTCCAGAGTTAAACCCGTGTGTGGATTCAGCAGTCTGCAAACACTTTCTCTGCAGAGTCCCAAAACAGGCGTTTTCAGCCCATTACCGGCATATGGAAGAAACAGCAGTAACCCCAGGGAAATATCTGCTTCTAAATCCAAAACGCAGCTATCTAACAGAACGGTTGTCAATGTGTGCACTCAACTTCCAGAGTTAAACCCGTGTGTGGATTCAGCAGTCTGCAAACACTTTCTCTGCAGAGTCCCAAAACAGGCGTTTTCAGCCCATTACCGGCATATGGAAGAAACTGCAGTAAGCACAGGGAAATATCTGCTTCTAAATCCAAAACACAGCTATCTAACAGAACGGTTGTCAATGTGTGCACTCAACTTCCAGAGTTAAACCAGTGTGTGGATTCAGCAGTCTGCAAACCCTTTCTCTGCAGAGTCCCAAAACAGGCGTTTTCAGCCCTTTACCGGCATATGTAAGAAACAGCAGTAAGCACAGGGAAATATCAGCTTCTAAATCCAAAACGCAGCTATCTAACAGAACGGTTGTCAATGTGTGCACTCAACTTCCAGAGTTAAACCCGTGTGTGGATTCAGCAGTCTGCAAACACTTTCTCTGCAGAGTCCCAAAGCAGGCGTTTTCAGCCCATTACCGGCATATGGAAGAAACAGCAGTAAGCACAGGGAAATATCTGCTTCTAAATCCAAAACGCAGCTATCTAACAGAACGGTTGTCAATGTGTGCACTCAACTTCCAGAGTTAAACCCGTGTGTGGATTCAGCAGTCTGCAAACACTTTCTCTGCAGAGTCCCAAAACAGGCGTTTTCAGCCCATTACCGGCATATGGAAGAAACAGCAGTAACCCCAGGGAAATATCTGCTTCTAAATCCAAAACGCAGCTATCTAACAGAACGGTTGTCAATGTGTGCACTCAACTTCCAGAGTTAAACCCGTGTGTGGATTCAGGAGTCTGCAAACACTTTCTCTGCAGAGTCCCAAAACAGGCGTTTTCAGCCCATTACCGGCATATGGAAGAAACAGCAGTAACCCCAGGGAAATATCTGCTTCTAAATCCAAAACGCAGCTATCTAACAGAACGGTTGTCAATGTGTGCACTCAACTTCCAGAGTTAAACCCGTGTGTGGATTCAGCAGTCTGCAAACACTTTCTCTGCAGAGTCCCAAAACAGGCGTTTTCAGCCCATTACCGGCATATGGAAGAAACGGCAGTAAGCACAGGGAAATATCTGCTTCTAAATCCAAAACGCAGCTATCTAACAGAACGGTTGTCAATGTGTGCACTCAACTTCCAGAGTTAAACCCGTGTGTGGATTCAGCAGTCTGCAAACCCTTTCTCTGCAGAGTCCCAAAACAGGCGTTTTCAGCCCTTTACCGGCATATGTAAGAAACAGCAGTAAGCACAGGGAAATATCTGCTTCTAAATCCAAAACGCAGCTATCTAACAGAACGGTTGTCAATGTGTGCACTCAACTTCCAGAGTTAAACCCGTGTGTGGATTCAGCAGTCTGCAAACACTTTCTCTGCAGAGTCCCAAAACAGGCGTTTTCAGCCCATTACCGGCATATGGAAGAAACAGCAGTAAGCACAGGGAAATATCTGCTTCTAAATCCAAAACGCAGCTATCTAACAGAACGGTTGTCAATGTGTGCACTCAACTTCCAGAGTTAAACCCGTGTGTGGATTCAGCAGTCTGCAAACACTTTCTCTGCAGAGTCCCAAAACAGGCGTTTTCAGCCCTTTCCGGCATATGGAAGAAACAGCAGTAAGCCCAGGGAAATATCTGCTTCTAAATCCAAAACGCAGCTATCTAACAGAACGGTTGTCAATGTGTGCACTCAACTTCCAGAGTTAAACCCGTGTGTGGATTCAGCAGTCTGCAAACACTTTCTCTGCAGAGTCCCAAAACAGGCCTTTTGAGCCCATTACCGGCATATGGAATAAACAGCAGTAAGCCCAGGGAAATATCTGCTTCTAAATCCAAAACGCAGCTATCTAACAGAACGGTTGTCAATGTGTGCACTCAACTTCCAGAGTTAAACCCGTGTGTGGATTCAGCAGTCTGCAAACACTTTCTCTGCAGAGTCCCAAAACAGGCGTTTTCAGCCCATTACCGGCATATGGAAGAAACAGCAGTAAGCACAGGGAAATATCTGCTTCTAAATCCAAAACGCAGCTATCTAACAGAACGGTTGTCAATGTGTGCACTCAACTTCCAGAGTTAAACCCGTGTGTGGATTCAGCAGTCTGCAAACACTTTCTCTGCAGAGTCCCAAAACAGGCGTTTTCAGCCCATTACCGGCATATGGAAGAAACAGCAGTAACCCCAGGGAAATATCTGCTTCTAAATCCAAAACGCAGCTATCTAACAGAACGGTTGTCAATGTGTGCACTCAACTTCCAGAGTTAAACCCGTGTGTGGATTCAGCAGTCTGCAAACACTTTCTCTGCAGAGTCCCAAAACAGGCGTTTTCAGCCCATTACCGGCATATGGAAGAAACAGCAGTAACCCCAGGGAAATATCTGCTTCTAAATCCAAAACGCAGCTATCTAACAGAACGGTTGTCAATGTGTGCACTCAACTTCCAGAGTTAAACCCGTGTGTGGATTCAGCAGTCTGCAAACACTTTCTCTGCAGAGTCCCAAAACAGGCGTTTTCAGCCCATTACCGGCATATGGAAGAAACGGCAGTAAGCACAGGGAAATATCTGCTTCTAAATCCAAAACGCAGCTATCTAACAGAACGGTTGTCAATGTGTGCACTCAACTTCCAGAGTTAAACCCGTGTGTGGATTCAGCAGTCTGCAAACCCTTTCTCTGCAGAGTCCCAAAACAGGCGTTTTCAGCCCTTTACCGGCATATGTAAGAAACAGCAGTAAGCACAGGGAAATATCTGCTTCTAAATCCAAAACGCAGCTATCTAACAGAACGGTTGTCAATGTGTGCACTCAACTTCCAGAGTTAAACCCGTGTGTGGATTCAGCAGTCTGCAAACACTTTCTCTGCAGAGTCCCAAAACAGGCGTTTTCAGCCCATTACCGGCATATGGAAGAAACAGCAGTAAGCACAGGGAAATATCTGCTTCTAAATCCAAAACGCAGCTATCTAACAGAACGGTTGTCAA
This sequence comes from Aotus nancymaae, assembly GCF_030222135.1. NCBI lineage: Eukaryota > Metazoa > Chordata > Mammalia > Primates > Aotidae > Aotus > Aotus nancymaae. Next base: position 71,544 of record NW_026988714.1, read on the forward strand.
TGTGTGCACTCAACTTCCAGAGTTAAACCCGTGTGTGGATTCAGCAGTCTGCAAACACTTTCTCTGCAGAGTCCCAAAACAGGCGTTTTCAGCCCTTTCCGGCATATGGAAGAAACAGCAGTAAGCCCAGGGAAATATCTGCTTCTAAATCCAAAACGCAGCTATCTAACAGAACGGTTGTCAATGTGTGCACTCAACTTCCAGAGTTAAACCCGTGTGTGGATTCAGCAGTCTGCAAACACTTTCTCTGCAGAGTCCCAAAACAGGCCTTTTGAGCCCATTACCGGCATATGGAATAAACAGCAGTAAGCCCAGGGAAATATCTGCTTCTAAATCCAAAACGCAGCTATCTAACAGAACGGTTGTCAATGTGTGCACTCAACTTCCAGAGTTAAACCCGTGTGTGGATTCAGCAGTCTGCAAACACTTTCTCTGCAGAGTCCCAAAACAGGCGTTTTCAGCCCATTACCGGCATATGGAAGAAACAGCAGTAAGCACAGGGAAATATCTGCTTCTAAATCCAAAACGCAGCTATCTAACAGAACGGTTGTCAATGTGTGCACTCAACTTCCAGAGTTAAACCCGTGTGTGGATTCAGCAGTCTGCAAACACTTTCTCTGCAGAGTCCCAAAACAGGCGTTTTCAGCCCATTACCAGCATATGGAAGAAACAGCAGTAAGCACAGGGAAATATCTGCTTCTAAATCCAAAACGCAGCTATCTAACAGAACGGTTGTCAATGTGTGCACTCAACTTCCAGAGTTAAACCCTTGTGTGGATTCAGGAGTCTGCAAACACTTTCTCTGCAGAGTCCCAAAACAGGCGTTTTCAGACCATTACTGGCATATGGAAGAAACAGCAGTAAGCCCAGGGAAATATCTGCTTCTAAATCCAAAACGCAGCTATCTAACAGAACGGTTGTCAATGTGTGCACTCAACTTCCAGAGTTAAACCCGTGTGTGGATTCAGCAGTCTGCAAACACTTTCTCTGCAGAGTCCCAAAACAGGCGTTTTCAGCCCATTACCGGCATATGGAAGAAACAGCAGTAAGCACAGGGAAATATCTGCTTCTAAATCCAAAACGCAGCTATCTAACAGAACGGTTGTCAATGTGTGCACTCAACTTCCAGAGTTAAACCCGTGTGTGGATTCAGCAGTCTGCAAACACTTTCTCTGCAGAGTCCCAAAACAGGCGTTTTCAGCCCATTACCGGCATATGGAAGAAACAGCAGTAACCCCAGGGAAATATCTGCTTCTAAATCCAAAACGCAGCTATCTAACAGAACGGTTGTCAATGTGTGCACTCAACTTCCAGAGTTAAACCCGTGTGTGGATTCAGCAGTCTGCAAACACTTTCTCTGCAGAGTCCCAAAACAGGCGTTTTCAGCCCATTACCGGCATATGGAAGAAACTGCAGTAAGCACAGGGAAATATCTGCTTCTAAATCCAAAACACAGCTATCTAACAGAACGGTTGTCAATGTGTGCACTCAACTTCCAGAGTTAAACCAGCGTGTGGATTCAGCAGTCTGCAAACCCTTTCTCTGCAGAGTCCCAAAACAGGCGTTTTCAGCCCTTTACCGGCATATGTAAGAAACAGCAGTAAGCACAGGGAAATATCAGCTTCTAAATCCAAAACGCAGCTATCTAACAGAACGGTTGTCAATGTGTGCACTCAACTTCCAGAGTTAAACCCGTGTGTGGATTCAGCAGTCTGCAAACACTTTCTCTGCAGAGTCCCAAAACAGGCGTTTTCAGCTCATTACCGGCATATGGAAGAAACAGCAGTAAGCACAGGGAAATATCTGCTTCTAAATCCAAAACGCAGCTATCTAACAGAACGGTTGTCAATGTGTGCACTCAACTTCCAGAGTTAAACCCGTGTGTGGATTCAGCAGTCTGCAAACACTTTCTCTGCAGAGTCCCAAAACAGGCGTTTTCAGGCCATTACCGGCATATGGAAGAAACAGCAGTAAGCACAGGGAAATATCTGCTTCTAAATCCAAAACGCAGCTATCTAACAGAACGGTTGTCAATGTGTGCACTCAACTTCCAGAGTTAAACCCGTGTGTGGATTCAGCAGTCTGCAAACACTTTCTCTGCAGAGTCCCAAAACAGGCGTTTTCAGCCCATTACCGGCATATGGAAGAAACGGCAGTAAGCACAGGGAAATATCTGCTTCTAAATCCAAAACGCAGCTATCTAACAGAACGGTTGTCAATGTGTGCACTCAACTTCCAGAGTTAAACCCGTGTGTGGATTCAGCAGTCTGCAAACACTTTCTCTGCAGAGTCCCAAAACAGGCGTTTTCAGCCCTTTACCGGCATATGGAAGAAACAGCAGTAAGCCCAGGGAAATATCTGCTTCTAAATCCAAAACGCAGCTATCTAACAGAACGGTTGTCAATGTGTGCACTCAACTTCCAGAGTTAAACCCGTGTGTGGATTCAGCAGTCTGCAAACACTTTCTCTGCAGAGTCCCAAAACAGGCGTTTTCAGCCCATTACCGGCATATGGAAGAAACAGCAGTAAGCACAGGGAAATATCTGGTTCTAAATCCAAAACGCAGCTATCTAACAGAACGGTTGTCAATGTGTGCACTCAACTTCCAGAGTTAAACCCGTGTGTGGATTCAGCAGTTTGCAAACACTTTCTCTGCAGAGTCCCAAAACAGGCGTTTTCAGCCCATTACCGGCATATGGAAGAAACAGCAGTAAGCACTGGGAAATATCTGCTTCTAAATCCAAAACGCAGCTATCTAACAGAACGGTTGTCAATGTGTGCACTCAACTTCCAGAGTTAAACCCGTGTGTGGATTCAGCAGTCTGCAAACACTTTCTCTGCAGAGTCCCAAAACAGGCGTTTTCAGCCCATTACCGGCATATGGAAGAAACGGCAGTAAGCACAGGGAAATATCTGCTTCTAAATCCAAAACGCAGCTATCTAACAGAACGGTTGTCAATGTGTGCACTCAACTTCCAGAGTTAAACCCGTGTGTGGATTCAGCAGTCTGCAAACACTTTCTCTGCAGAGTCCCAAAACAGGCGTTTTCAGCCCTTTACCGGCATATGGAAGAAACAGCAGTAAGCCCAGGGAAATATCTGCTTCTAAATCCAAAACGCAGCTATCTAACAGAACGGTTGTCAATGTGTGCACTCAACTTCCAGAGTTAAACCGGTGTGTGGATTCAGCAGTCTGCAAACACTTTCTCTGCAGAGTCCCAAAACAGGCATTTTCAGCCCATTACCGGCATATGGAAGAAACAGCAGTAAGCACAGGGAAATATCTGGTTCTAAATCCAAAACGCAGCTATCTAACAGAACGGTTGTCAATGTGTGCACTCAACTTCCAGAGTTAAACCCGTGTGTGGATTCAGCAGTCTGCAAACACTTTCTCTGCAGAGTCCCAAAACAGGCGTTTTCAGCCCATTACCAGCATATGGAAGAAACAGCAGTAAGCACAGGGAAATATCTGCTTCTAAATCCAAAACGCAGCTATCTAACAGAACGGTTGTCAATGTGTGCACTCAACTTCCAGAGTTAAACCCTTGTGTGGATTCAGGAGTCTGCAAACACTTTCTCTGCAGAGTCCCAAAACAGGCGTTTTCAGACCATTACTGGCATATGGAAGAAACAGCAGTAAGCCCAGGGAAATATCTGCTTCTAAATCCAAAACGCAGCTATCTAACAGAACGGTTGTCAATGTGTGCACTCAACTTCCAGAGTTAAACCCGTGTGTGGATTCAGCAGTCTGCAAACACTTTCTCTGCAGAGTCCCAAAACAGGCGTTTTCAGCCCATTACCGGCATATGGAAGAAACAGCAGTAAGCACAGGGAAATATCTGCTTCTAAATCCAAAACGCAGCTATCTAACAGAACGGTTGTCAATGTGTGCACTCAACTTCCAGAGTTAAACCCGTGTGTGGATTCAGCAGTCTGCAAACACTTTCTCTGCAGAGTCCCAAAACAGGCGTTTTCAGCCCATTACCGGCATATGGAAGAAACAGCAGTAACCCCAGGGAAATATCTGCTTCTAAATCCAAAACGCAGCTATCTAACAGAACGGTTGTCAATGTGTGCACTCAACTTCCAGAGTTAAACCCGTGTGTGGATTCAGCAGTCTGCAAACCCTTTCTCTGCAGAGTCCCAAAACAGGCGTTTTCAGCCCATTACCGGCATATGGAAGAAACGGCAGTAAGCACAGGGAAATATCTGCTTCTAAATCCAAAACGCAGCTATCTAACAGAACGGTTGTCAATGTGTGCACTCAACTTCCAGAGTTAAACCCGTGTGTGGATTCAGCAGTCTGCAAACCCTTTCTCTGCAGAGTCCCAAAACAGGCGTTTTCAGCCCTTTACCGGCATATGTAAGAAACAGCAGTAAGCACAGGGAAATATCTGCTTCTAAATCCAAAACGCAGCTATCTAACAGAACGGTTGTCAATGTGTGCACTCAACTTCCAGAGTTAAACCCGTGTGTGGATTCAGCAGTCTGCAAACACTTTCTCTGCAGAGTCCCAAAACAGGCGTTTTCAGGCCATTACCGGCATATGGAAGAAACAGCAGTAAGCACAGGGAAATATCTGCTTCTAAATCCAAAACGCAGCTATCTAACAGAACGGTTGTCAATGTGTGCACTCAACTTCCAGAGTTAAACCCGTGTGTGGATTCAGCAGTCTGCAAACACTTTCTCTGCAGAGTCCCAAAACAGGCGTTTTCAGCCCATTACCGGCATATGGAAGAAACGGCAGTAAGCACAGGGAAATATCTGCTTCTAAATCCAAAACGCAGCTATCTAACAGAACGGTTGTCAATGTGTGCACTCAACTTCCAGAGTTAAACCCGTGTGTGGATTCAGCAGTCTGCAAACACTTTCTCTGCAGAGTCCCAAAACAGGCGTTTTCAGCCCTTTACCGGCATATGGAAGAAACAGCAGTAAGCCCAGGGAAATATCTGCTTCTAAATCCAAAACGCAGCTATCTAACAGAACGGTTGTCAATGTGTGCACTCAACTTCCAGAGTTAAACCCGTGTGTGGATTCAGCAGTCTGCAAACACTTTCTCTGCAGAGTCCCAAAACAGGCGTTTTCAGCCCATTACCGGCATATGGAAGAAACAGCAGTAAGCACAGGGAAATATCTGGTTCTAAATCCAAAACGCAGCTATCTAACAGAACGGTTGTCAATGTGTGCACTCAACTTCCAGAGTTAAACCCGTGTGTGGATTCAGCAGTTTGCAAACACTTTCTCTGCAGAGTCCCAAAACAGGCGTTTTCAGCCCATTACCGGCATATGGAAGAAACAGCAGTAAGCACTGGGAAATATCTGCTTCTAAATCCAAAACGCAGCTATCTAACAGAACGGTTGTCAATGTGTGCACTCAACTTCCAGAGTTAAACCCGTGTGTGGATTCAGCAGTCTGCAAACACTTTCTCTGCAGAGTCCCAAAACAGGCGTTTTCAGCCCATTACCGGCATATGGAAGAAACGGCAGTAAGCACAGGGAAATATCTGCTTCTAAATCCAAAACGCAGCTATCTAACAGAACGGTTGTCAATGTGTGCACTCAACTTCCAGAGTTAAACCCGTGTGTGGATTCAGCAGTCTGCAAACACTTTCTCTGCAGAGTCCCAAAACAGGCGTTTTCAGCCCTTTACCGGCATATGGAAGAAACAGCAGTAAGCCCAGGGAAATATCTGCTTCTAAATCCAAAACGCAGCTATCTAACAGAACGGTTGTCAATGTGTGCACTCAACTTCCAGAGTTAAACCGGTGTGTGGATTCAGCAGTCTGCAAACACTTTCTCTGCAGAGTCCCAAAACAGGCATTTTCAGCCCATTACCGGCATATGGAAGAAACAGCAGTAAGCACAGGGAAATATCTGCTCCTAAATCCAAAACGCAGCTATCTAACAGAACGGTTGTCAATGTGTGCACTCAACTTCCAGAGTTAAACCCGTGTGTGGATTCAGCAGTCTGCAAACACTTTCTCTGCAGAGTCCCAAAACAGGCGTTTTCAGCCCATTACCGGCATATGGAAGAAACAGCAGTAACCCCAGGGAAATATCTGCTTCTAAATCCAAAACGCAGCTATCTAACAGAACGGTTGTCAATGTGTGCACTCAACTTCCAGAGTTAAACCCGTGTGTGGATTCAGCAGTCTGCAAACCCTTTCTCTGCAGAGTCCCAAAACAGGCGTTTACAGCCCATTACCGGCATATGGAAGAAACGGCAGTAAGCACAGGGAAATATCTGCTTCTAAATCCAAAACGCAGCTATCTAACAGAACGGTTGTCAATGTGTGCACTCAACTTCCAGAGTTAAACCCGTGTGTGGATTCAGCAGTCTGCAAACCCTTTCTCTGCAGAGTCCCAAAACAGGCGTTTTCAGCCCTTTACCGGCATATGTAAGAAACAGCAGTAAGCCCAGGGAAATATCTGCTTCTAAATCCAAAACGCAGCTATCTAACAGAACGGTTGTCAATGTGTGCACTCAACTTCCAGAGTTAAACCCGTGTGTGGATTCAGCAGTCTGCAAACACTTTCTCTGCAGAGTCCCAAAACAGGCGTTTTCAGCCCATTACCGGCATATGGAAGAAACAGCAGTAAGCACAGGGAAATATCTGCTTCTAAATCCAAAACGCAGCTATCTAACAGAACGGTTGTCAATGTGTGCACTCAACTTCCAGAGTTAAACCCGTGTGTGGATTCAGCAGTCTGCAAACACTTTCTCTGCAGAGTCCCAAAACAGGCGTTTTCAGCCCTTTCCGGCATATGGAAGAAACAGCAGTAAGCCCAGGGAAATATCTGCTTCTAAATCCAAAACGCAGCTATCTAACAGAACGGTTGTCAATGTGTGCACTCAACTTCCAGAGTTAAACCCGTGTGTGGATTCAGCAGTCTGCAAACACTTTCTCTGCAGAGTCCCAAAACAGGCCTTTTGAGCCCATTACCGGCATATGGAATAAACAGCAGTAAGCCCAGGGAAATATCTGCTTCTAAATCCAAAACGCAGCTATCTAACAGAACGGTTGTCAATGTGTGCACTCAACTTCCAGAGTTAAACCCGTGTGTGGATTCAGCAGTCTGCAAACACTTTCTCTGCAGAGTCCCAAAACAGGCGTTTTCAGCCCATTACCGGCATATGGAAGAAACAGCAGTAAGCACAGGGAAATATCTGCTTCTAAATCCAAAACGCAGCTATCTAACAGAACGGTTGTCAATGTGTGCACTCAACTTCCAGAGTTAAACCCGTGTGTGGATTCAGCAGTCTGCAAACACTTTCTCTGCAGAGTCCCAAAACAGGCGTTTTCAGCCCATTACCAGCATATGGAAGAAACAGCAGTAAGCACAGGGAAATATCTGCTTCTAAATCCAAAACGCAGCTATCTAACAGAACGGTTGTCAATGTGTGCACTCATCTTCCAGAGTTAAACCCTTGTGTGGATTCAGGAGTCTGCAAACACTTTCTCTGCAGAGTCCCAAAACAGGCGTTTTCAGACCATTACTGGCATATGGAAGAAACAGCAGTAAGCCCAGGGAAATATTTGCTTCTAAATCCAAAACGCAGCTATCTAACAGAACGGTTGTCAATGTGTGCACTCAACTTCCAGAGTTAAACCCGTGTCTGGATTCAGCAGTCTGCAAACACTTTCTCTGCAGAGTCCCAAAACAGGCGTTTTCAGCCCATTACCGGCATATGGAAGAAACAGCAGTAAGCACAGGGAAATATCTGCTTCTAAATCCAAAACGCAGCTATCTAACAGAACGGTTGTCAATGTGTGCACTCAACTTCCAGAGTTAAACCCGTGTGTGGATTCAGCAGTCTGCAAACACTTTCTCTGCAGAGTCCCAAAACAGGCATTTTCAGCCCATTACCGGCATATGGAAGAAACAGCAGTAAGCACAGGGAAATATCTGCTCCTAAATCCAAAACGCAGCTATCTAACAGAACGGTTGTCAATGTGTGCACTCAACTTCCAGAGTTAAACCCGTGTGTGGATTCAGCAGTCTGCAAACACTTTCTCTGCAGAGTCCCAAAACAGGCGTTTTCAGCCCATTACCGGCATATGGAAGAAACAGCAGTAACCCCAGGGAAATATCTGCTTCTAAATCCAAAACGCAGCTATCTAACAGAACGGTTGTCAATGTGTGCACTCAACTTCCAGAGTTAAACCCGTGTGTGGATTCAGCAGTCTGCAAACCCTTTCTCTGCAGAGTCCCAAAACAGGCGTTTACAGCCCATTACCGGCATATGGAAGAAACGGCAGTAAGCACAGGGAAATATCTGCTTCTAAATCCAAAACGCAGCTATCTAACAGAACGGTTGTCAATGTGTGCACTCAACTTCCAGAGTTAAACCCGTGTGTGGATTCAGCAGTCTGCAAACCCTTTCTCTGCAGAGTCCCAAAACAGGCGTTTTCAGCCCTTTACCGGCATATGTAAGAAACAGCAGTAAGCCCAGGGAAATATCTGCTTCTAAATCCAAAACGCAGCTATCTAACAGAACGGTTGTCAATGTGTGCACTCAACTTCCAGAGTTAAACCCGTGTGTGGATTCAGCAGTCTGCAAACACTTTCTCTGCAGAGTCCCAAAACAGGCGTTTTCAGCCCATTACCGGCATATGGAAGAAACAGCAGTAAGCACAGGGAAATATCTGCTTCTAAATCCAAAACGCAGCTATCTAACAGAACGGTTGTCAATGTGTGCACTCAACTTCCAGAGTTAAACCCGTGTGTGGATTCAGCAGTCTGCAAACACTTTCTCTGCAGAGTCCCAAAACAGGCGTTTTCAGCCCTTTCCGGCATATGGAAGAAACAGCAGTAAGCCCAGGGAAATATCTGCTTCTAAATCCAAAACGCAGCTATCTAACAGAACGGTTGTCAATGTGTGCACTCAACTTCCAGAGTTAAACCCGTGTGTGGATTCAGCAGTCTGCAAACACTTTCTCTGCAGAGTCCCAAAACAGGCCTTTTGAGCCCATTACCGGCATATGGAATAAACAGCAGTAAGCCCAGGGAAATATCTGCTTCTAAATCCAAAACGCAGCTATCTAACAGAACGGTTGTCAATGTGTGCACTCAACTTCCAGAGTTAAACCCGTGTGTGGATTCAGCAGTCTGCAAACACTTTCTCTGCAGAGTCCCAAAACAGGCGTTTTCAGCCCATTACCGGCATATGGAAGAAACAGCAGTAAGCACAGGGAAATATCTGCTTCTAAATCCAAAACGCAGCTATCTAACAGAACGGTTGTCAATGTGTGCACTCAACTTCCAGAGTTAAACCCGTGTGTGGATTCAGCAGTCTGCAAACACTTTCTCTGCAGAGTCCCAAAACAGGCGTTTTCAGCCCATTACCAGCATATGGAAGAAACAGCAGTAAGCACAGGGAAATATCTGCTTCTAAATCCAAAACGCAGCTATCTAACAGAACGGTTGTCAATGTGTGCACTCATCTTCCAGAGTTAAACCCTTGTGTGGATTCAGGAGTCTGCAAACACTTTCTCTGCAGAGTCCCAAAACAGGCGTTTTCAGACCATTACTGGCATATGGAAGAAACAGCAGTAAGCCCAGGGAAATATTTGCTTCTAAATCCAAAACGCAGCTATCTAACAGAACGGTTGTCAATGTGTGCACTCAACTTCCAGAGTTAAACCCGTGTCTGGATTCAGCAGTCTGCAAACACTTTCTCTGCAGAGTCCCAAAACAGGCGTTTTCAGCCCATTACCGGCATATGGAAGAAACAGCAGTAAGCACAGGGAAATATCTGCTTCTAAATCCAAAACGCAGCTATCTAACAGAACGGTTGTCAATGTGTGCACTCAACTTCCAGAGTTAAACCCGTGTGTGGATTCAGCAGTCTGCAAACACTTTCTCTGCAGAGTCCCAAAACAGGCGTTTTCAGCCCATTACCGGCATATGGAAGAAACAGCAGTAAGCACAGGGAAATATCAGCTTCTAAATCCAAAACGCAGCTATCTAACAGAACGGTTGTCAATGTGTGCACTCAACTTCCAGAGTTAAACCCGTGTGTGGATTCAGCAGTCTGCAAACACTTTCTCTGCAGAGTCCCAAAACAGGCGTTTTCAGCTCATTACCGGCATATGGAAGAAACAGCAGTAAGCACAGGGAAATATCTGCTTCTAAATCCAAAACGCAGCTATCTAACAGAACGGTTGTCAATGTGTGCACTCAACTTCCAGAGTTAAACCCGTGTGTGGATTCAGCAGTCTGCAAACACTTTCTCTGCAGAGTCCCAAAACAGGCGTTTTCAGGCCATTACCGGCATATGGAAGAAACAGCAGTAAGCACAGGGAAATATCTGCTTCTAAATCCAAAACGCAGCTATCTAACAGAACGGTTGTCAATGTGTGCACTCAACTTCCAGAGTTAAACCCGTGTGTGGATTCAGCAGTCTGCAAACACTTTCTCTGCAGAGTCCCAAAACAGGCGTTTTCAGCCCATTACCGGCATATGGAAGAAACGGCAGTAAGCACAGGGAAATATCTGCTTCTAAATCCAAAACGCAGCTATCTAACAGAACGGTTGTCAATGTGTGCACTCAACTTCCAGAGTTAAACCCGTGGGTGGATTCAGCAGTCTGCAAACACTTTCTCTGCAGAGTCCCAAAACAGGCGTTTTCAGCCCTTTACCGGCATATGGAAGAAAAAGCAGTAAGCCCAGGGAAATATCTGCTTCTAAATCCAAAACGCAGCTATCTAACAGAACGGTTGTCAATGTGTGCACTCAACTTCCAGAGTTAAGCCCGTGTGTGGATTCAGCAGTCTGCAAACACTTTCTCTGCAGAGTCCCAAAACAGGCGTTTTCAGCCCATTACCGGCATATGGAAGAAACAGCAGTAAGCACAGGGAAATATCTGGTTCTAAATCCAAAACGCAGCTATCTAACAGAACGGTTGTCAATGTGTGCACTCAACTTCCAGAGTTAAACCCGTGTGTGGATTCAGCAGTTTGCAAACACTTTCTCTGCAGAGTCCCAAAACAGGCGTTTTCAGCCCATTACCGGCATATGGAAGAAACAGCAGTAAGCACTGGGAAATATCTGCTTCTAAATCCAAAACGCAGCTATCTAACAGAACGGTTGTCAATGTGTGCACTCAACTTCCAGAGTTAAACCCGTGTGTGGATTCAGCAGTCTGCAAACACTTTCTCTGCAGAGTCCCAAAACAGGCGTTTTCAGCCCATTACCGGCATATGGAAGAAACGGCAGTAAGCACAGGGAAATATCTGCTTCTAAATCCAAAACGCAGCTATCTAACAGAACGGTTGTCAATGTGTGCACTCAACTTCCAGAGTTAAACCCGTGTGTGGATTCAGCAGTCTGCAAACACTTTCTCTGCAGAGTCCCAAAACAGGCGTTTTCAGCCCTTTACCGGCATATGGAAGAAACAGCAGTAAGCCCAGGGAAATATCTGCTTCTAAATCCAAAACGCAGCTATCTAACAGAACGGTTGTCAATGTGTGCACTCAACTTCCAGAGTTAAACCGGTGTGTGGATTCAGCAGTCTGCAAACACTTTCTCTGCAGAGTCCCAAAACAGGCATTTTCAGCCCATTACCGGCATATGGAAGAAACAGCAGTAAGCACAGGGAAATATCTGGTTCTAAATCCAAAACGCAGCTATCTAACAGAACGGTTGTCAATGTGTGCACTCAACTTCCAGAGTTAAACCCGTGTGTGGATTCAGCAGTCTGCAAACACTTTCTCTGCAGAGTCCCAAAACAGGCGTTTTCAGCCGATTACCGGCATATGGAAGAAACGGCAGTAAGCACAGGGAAATATCTGCTTCTAAATCCAAAACGCAGCTATCTAACAGAACGGTTGTCAATGTGTGCACTCAACTTCCAGAGTTAAACCCGTGTGTGGATTCAGCAGTCTGCAAACACTTTCTCTGCAGAGTCCCAAAACAGGCGTTTTCAGCCCATTACCGGCATATGGAAGAAACAGCAGTAAGCACAGGGAAATATCTGCTTCTAAATCCAAAACGCAGCTATCTAACAGAACGGTTGTCAATGTGTGCACTCAACTTCCAGAGTTAAACCCGTGTGTGGATTCAGCAGTCTGCAAACACTTTCTCTGCAGAGTCCCAAAACAGGCGTTTTCAGCCCTTTCCGGCATATGGAAGAAACAGCAGTAAGCCCAGGGAAATATCTGCTTCTAAATCCAAAACGCAGCTATCTAACAGAACGGTTGTCAATGTGTGCACTCAACTTCCAGAGTTAAACCCGTGTGTGGATTCAGCAGTCTGCAAACACTTTCTCTGCAGAGTCCCAAAACAGGCCTTTTGAGCCCATTACCGGCATATGGAATAAACAGCAGTAAGCCCAGGGAAATATCTGCTTCTAAATCCAAAACGCAGCTATCTAACAGAACGGTTGTCAATGTGTGCACTCAACTTCCAGAGTTAAACCCGTGTGTGGATTCAGCAGTCTGCAAACACTTTCTCTGCAGAGTCCCAAAACAGGCGTTTTCAGCCCATTACCGGCATATGGAAGAAACAGCAGTAAGCACAGGGAAATATCTGCTTCTAAATCCAAAACGCAGCTATCTAACAGAACGGTTGTCAATGTGTGCACTCAACTTCCAGAGTTAAACCCGTGTGTGGATTCAGCAGTCTGCAAACACTTTCTCTGCAGAGTCCCAAAACAGGCGTTTTCAGCCCATTACCAGCATATGGAAGAAACAGCAGTAAGCACAGGGAAATATCTGCTTCTAAATCCCAAACGCAGCTATCTAACAGAACGGTTGTCAATGTGTGCACTCAACTTCCAGAGTTAAACCCTTGTGTGGATTCAGGAGTCTGCAAACACTTTCTCTGCAGAGTCCCAAAACAGGCGTTTTCAGACCATTACTGGCATATGGAAGAAACAGCAGTAAGCCCAGGGAAATATCTGGTTCTAAATCCAAAACGCAGCTATCTAACAGAACGGTTGTCAATGTGTGCACTCAACTTCCAGAGTTAAACCCGTGTGTGGATTCAGCAGTCTGCAAACACTTTCTCTGCAGAGTCCCAAAACAGGCGTTTTCAGCCCATTACCGGCATATGGAAGAAACAGCAGTAAGCACAGGGAAATATCTGCTTCTAAATCCAAAACGCAGCTATCTAACAGAACGGTTGTCAATGTGTGCACTCAACTTCCAGAGTTAAACCCGTGTGTGGATTCAGCAGTCTGCAAACACTTTCTCTGCAGAGTCCCAAAACAGGCGTTTTCAGCCCATTACCGGCATATGGAAGAAACAGCAGTAACCCCAGGGAAATATCTGCTTCTAAATCCAAAACGCAGCTATCTAACAGAACGGTTGTCAATGTGTGCACTCAACTTCCAGAGTTAAACCCGTGTGTGGATTCAGCAGTCTGCAAACACTTTCTCTGCAGAGTCCCAAAACAGGCGTTTTCAGCCCATTACCGCATATGGAAGAAACTGCAGTAAGCACAGGGAAATATCTGCTTCTAAATCCAAAACGCAGCTATCTAACAGAACGGTTGTCAATGTGTGCACTCAACTTCCAGAGTTAAACCAGCGTGTGGATTCAGCAGTCTGCAAACCCTTTCTCTGCAGAGTCCCAAAACAGGCGTTTTCAGCCCTTTACCGGCATATGTAAGAAACAGCAGTAAGCACAGGGAAATATCAGCTTCTAAATCCAAAACGCAGCTATCTAACAGAACGGTTGTCAATGTGTGCACTCAACTTCCAGAGTTAAACCCGTGTGTGGATTCAGCAGTCTGCAAACACTTTCTCTGCAGAGTCCCAAAACAGGCGTTTTCAGCTCATTACCGGCATATGGAAGAAACAGCAGTAAGCACAGGGAAATATCTGCTTCTAAATCCAAAACGCAGCTATCTAACAGAACGGTTGTCAATGTGTGCACTCAACTTCCAGAGTTAAACCCGTGTGTGGATTCAGCAGTCTGCAAACACTTTCTCTGCAGAGTCCCAAAACAGGCGTTTTCAGGCCATTAC